>NC_045994.1:11318481-11320817 GCF_010909765.2 Amblyraja radiata | reverse complement strand
TATGCTGAGAGAATGGAGCGGCTGGGCTTGTAAACTCTGGAGTTTAGAAGGATGAGAGGGGATCTCATTGAAACATATAATATTATTAAGGGTTTGGACACACTAGAGGCAGGTAACATGTTCCCGATGTTGGGGGAGTCCTGAACCAGGGGCCACACAGTTTAAGAATAAGGGGTAGGCCATTTAGAACAGAGACGAGGAAACACTTTTTCTCAAAGAGAGTTGTGGGTCTATGGAATTCTCTGCCTCAGAGGCCAGTAAAAAGGTTGTACAGCAGGGACCTGTACATTTACTTTAGACATACAGCATGAAAACAGGCCCTTCGGCCCATCGAGTCCGTGGCAACCAGTGATCACCCCGTACACTCGAACTATCCTACACACACTGGGGACAATTTACGTCTTTGCACGTCTTTGGAGTGTGGGAGGAAACCGGAGCGCCCGGAGAAAACCCACGCGGTCCCAGACAGCACCATTAGTCAGGATCGAACCCGGGTCTCTGGCGCTGTAAGGCAGCAACTCTATCACTGTGCTGTGCTATGTGTTGGGCCCTGCACATTTTTCTCTGAGCCTGTCATACCACATTCTATACTCTGCCCATTTTATCTTTGGTACACTGATTATCTTCTCCCCTGCACTGCCTCTGTGCTTGAGCATGGTATGATTGGCCTGGATAGTAAGCAAACCAAAGTTTTCCACTGTATCTTGGTAGTGACAGTAATAGTCCTGCTCCCATCCTCTTGGGGTGAAGAAGGGTCTCGACCCGAAACGTCACCCATTCCTTCTCGCCAGTGATGCTGCCTGTCCCGCTGAGTTACTCCAGCATTTTTGTGCCTACGGTTTAAACCAGCATCTGCAATTCCTTCTTTTGCACACGTCCCCTACCCTCACATTGTGTTTATCCCACTCTCTTTTGAAAGTCAGCGTGGAACTGCATCAGTGTCACTTGATCAGGAAGTAAATTCTGATCGTTCAGCATTCCAGCACGCCAAACAAAAAAAAAATCCCCTTGTCATTGCAGATGAGTTTGGTTTAATTTAGAGATACAGTGTGGGAACTGGGCCCTCTCGGCTCACCGAGTCCGCACCGACCAGCGATCCCCGCACACAAGCGCTGTCCTACACACACACCAGGGACAAGTTACGATTTTACCGAAGCCAATCAACGTATAAGCCTGCACGTCTTTGGAGTGTGGGAGTTCTCGGAGAAAACGCACGCAGGTCACGGGGAGAACGCACAAACTCCGTGCAGGCAGGCACCCGGAGTCAGGATTGAACCCGGGTCTCTGGCGCTGTGAGGCAGCAACTCTGACCCTGTGCCGCCCTGTAGGACAAGTGAGTGCATTTGGGTACAAAAGCTGTTTCCCTCCGCTCAGAGAACATTCAAAGTCATCGAGGCAACGCAGGAACTGATCTGAGGGTCAATATTATGCACTGGTTAAACTCTGACCCAGTTGGACAGCTAGCTTGCTGTTGGCTGTTTTAAAGATGTGTAGTGTTGAAGTGGAATAACAAAAATACCAGAGCTAATCTATTACAGAATGAAACGAGCGGAGTGGCCCAAGTTTAATTAAACGCTTCAGTTTATAGAAAGGGTGAAACTACAGAAGAAGTACAGACTCAAATCTTCCAAGAAGGCAGGATGCATCAGGAAGGCTAGACAAGCAAATGTAGACACAAAGTGCTGGAGTAACTCAGTGGGTCAGGCAGCATCTCTGGAGGAAAAGGATGGGTGGTGTTTCAGGTGGGAACCCAATTCAGGATTAGATTTGCATGTTCTCCCAATGACCACATTGGTTTTCATAAATACATATGTTATAGGAGCAAGATTAGGCCATTCAGCCCATCAAGTCTACTTTCAATCGTGGCTGATCTATCTCTCCCTCTCAACCTCATTGTCCTGCCTTCTTTCTCCCCATAGCCCCTGGCCACCTGTTTTTATCCTGTTGGTCTGGTGCAGGTGGATGGCAGGACATTGGGGAAGGAAGGGTCAAGAGAGACAAATAGACTTAAATTGCTGGAGTAACTCAGTGGGTCAGGCAGCATCTCTGGAGAAGACCTATCTCTGGATAGGTGACGTTTTGGATCGGGACTCTTCAGAAGAAGGGTCCCAACCTGAAACGTCACCTATCAATGTTCTCCAGAGAGCGGCACGGTGGCGCAGCAGTAGAGTTGCTGCCTCACAGCGCCGGAGACCCGGGTTCGATCCTGACTACGGGTGCTGTCTGCACGGAGTTCGTACGTTCTCCCCGTGACCTGCGTGGGTTTTCTCCAGGCGCTCCGGTTTCCTCCCACATTCCAAAGACGTGCCGGCTTGTAAGTTAATTGGCTTATTTCT
>NC_045994.1:11308481-11313481 GCF_010909765.2 Amblyraja radiata | reverse complement strand
TGTGGTAAGCACGGAGAATAAACGTAGCGGGTACGTCGGAGCTCGGGGACGTCGCTTAGCGGCTCGTAACGCTAACGGCAGGTACTCGGGAAGACTCGCTAACGGCAGGTAAGCACGGGAAGACTGGTGAAGATTTTTCGACATGTTGAAAAATATCCACGAGAGCCCCGAGTACCGACGAGCGGCCATTACCGTAAATCTCCGAGTTGGAAACTCGGGAGAGTTCTTGGAATGAACTCGTACCGTGGGACAGGGCTTTAAGACTGGTGGGTGAGCTGGGAAGGGGGGGGGGGGGGGGGGGGGGGGGAGTTTCTCTCGTGTTAACTGGACGGAGGTGACCATAACCCATGCAGGTTGCTCTTGCCCGGCAGGTGGAGGTGAAGCCCTACGTGCTGGTGGACCAGCTCTGCGACGAGTGCCAGGGCGCCCACTGCAACGGCAAGTTTGCCCCCTTCTTTTGCGCCAACATCACCTGCCTGCAGTACTACTGCGAGTTCTGCTGGACCAGCATCCATTCGCAAGCTGGGCGCGAATACCACAAGCCACTGGTGAAGGAGGGAGGCGAGAGGCTTCGGCAGCTGCCCTTCCGGTGGAGCTAAGACTCGTAACCGCCACCACCAACACCCCTCCGAGGGGCGCAGCCACCCGCCGCGATTTGGCGGCTCTCGGTTAACTTGCCGAACCCATTATTTAGTGTTTGTGCACCAAAATTTTCTTACCCAGTATATCTTTTGATTAATTTTTTTGTTTTAATTTTAAGCAGAAAAGTCTGGTTTTTGGGGGTGGACACCCAGTGTGATGGGTTGGAGGGTGTGATCTGTGCTTCAGTTCTCGGAACAGTGAGGGAGGGGACTCGGAGGGCAGGGTTGGGGCTGAGAGTGGGGCTGGTGATATGGGGAGGGGAGGGGGTGTTTAAACAGGGTGCAGTGGCAGGCGAGGGAGGCAGAGGGAGTCCAATAGACCCTGAGACTTGTTGTCCGAATGCACTTGTGTGTTCCATGTTCAATATCATGCTACATTTCCGTGACTCTGCCCAGCGCTTCTTGTAGCCCCTCCCACACACACAAGCCCCTCCTACCCACCGAGGCCCCGCCCATTACTATGTGGCCCCTCCCGCCCATATACAGCCCCGCCTTCCCTCCATGTATACACACACATATATGTACACACCAACACACGTGTACACACATGTACAAACGCACCTGCACACACTCGCGTACACACACACACACGTATGCATACACACGTGTACTCCTATACACACACACGTAAATAAGTGTATACACACGTACATTTCTATCTATATTCACGCAGACATGCACACCTGCAGTCACACGCACCCACATACATGCACACACACGTTCACACACACAAAAGCATGGATCGCACTCCTCTCCACTGCTCCCCCACCCACCCCATATCCATCACCGCACCTGCCCTCCATCGCACACAGCACATACGTACTCACATCCTCCCCCTCCCCCCCTCACCCCTTCATCCCCCTCCACGCACAGTGGAAGCCCGTCATGCCCTGCTCCTGCCCGTCCGCCTGCTCCCTGCAGCCCACTCTCTCACTCCCCGAACACTACCACCCTCACTCCCCTCCCCCCCACCCCCACCCCCTCATTCCCTCCCCCACCCCCACTCCCTCACCCCATCCCTCCTGTGTGTGTGTGTGTGTGTGTGTGTGTGTGTGTGTGTGTGTGTGTGTGTGTGTGTGTGTGTGTGGTTTTGTGAGTTGGATGAGAGTGGTCAGTTGATAACAACAGGACAGACTTGGAATGTATTTAGCAGCAGTGGGGATAGGATCAGTGGGGGGGGGGGGGGGGGGGTGGGGAGGGGCTTTGCATTTCCCACCAGAGCTGGGGTCTGGTCCAGCAAGTCACCATTCCAAACACTGCGGAGGTGGAGAAGGCCATGCAGGAGATGGCAGTGTGGAGTGGGGTAGTCCCAGTACCTGCACCCGCTCACCTCCACACCCACAGCACCAGGCAGAGGCCAGGAGAAGGAACACCTTCAAAGTCTGGCAGCATTCGAGGAGCAAAACACATTCATGGAAACTCGTACACTCTCTCTCCCCTCTCTCGCCCACACCTCTCCTGTGTTTCCCCTCCCCCTCTCTCCCCCTCTCCATTCCTCCCTACCACCCTGAACCCAGCACCCACCCTGACCCCAGCACCCACCGTGGACCCCAGCACCCACCCTTGACCCCAGCACCCACCCTTGACCCCAGCACCCACCCTTGACCCCAGCACCCACCCTTGACCCCAGCACCCACCCTTGACCCCAGCACCCACCCTTGACCCCAGCACCCACCCTTGACCCCAGCACCCACCCTTGACCCCAGCACCCACCCTTGACCCCAGCACCCACCCTTGACCCCAGCACCCACCCTTGACCCCAGCACCCACCCTTGACCCCAGCACCCACCCTTGACCCCAGCTCCCACCCTTGACCCCAGCACCCACCCTTGACCCCAGCACCCACCCTTGACCCCAGCACCCACCCTTGACCCCAGCACCCACCCTTGACCCCAGCACCCACACACCGCACAATTCTGATGCACTTTGGTTCCATTAGTTCCTTGGCAACCTCCAGGCAGTGGTTTGAACCTGTTGCCCTGTGGGGAGGGTGTAAGATGCTACGAATCGGGTGCACATTGATTTCCTTCAGACCCGCCCTGGGCTTTGTGAGAGAGAGATGGTTCTTGGGTTCCCTGGATGATGGTGGGGGGGAGGCATGAAGCCACCTGGATGAAATGCCCCTCGATCTCCCAATACCAATCCCAAATCCGCCTGGGCTGCTGGTGGGGCTTGCGGAGGCAGTGAGAGAAGCACTTTGATGCTCTACGGTGTCTTGACCGAGGAGGTTTAGTGAAGCACCATCCAACACTGAGGAGACATCTTGCCCGTGGTTGAGTTGTCTGGTTGCAGCGTCAGCCTTGGGTTTTGCCCATCCCAAGTTGCCCTGGTGACAGAGTGCGGGCGCAACCTGGGCCGATTGTTGTGTGTGTGTGTGTGTGTGTGTGAGGGGGGGGGGGGGGGGGGGGAGGGGAGAACCAGTCCACCACTGAGAAGAAGTGGTGGAACCTCAAAAGTCCACGTGCAATTAAAAAATGGTGGCCACCCTAAGCCAGAGGCTCCCCAGGAAGGAGTAGCACTAGGATAACTTCTACAGCACCTTGGATACAGGGGAGGGGGGGTTGGATGTGGGGCTGGGCAGTCGGGAGAGGTAGCAGCGGTGGGTGATGGGGAAGGTGTGGTCAGGTAAGGAGATAGGGAGGGGGGGGGGGGGGGGGGGGGGGGAGAGGGGAATTGAAGTCCTTGTACAGTAACCAATTTCACTGTCCAGCATTAATTAACGCGTCTAACAGCTCAGCTCCCTTCAACCAAACCACCAGAGTTTGGACTAATCGACACTTGAACTAGGTTGTAATAGTTTTGTAAAGAAAATATATAAATCAGTAAATGAGATGCTGCTTTTTCTACTAAGGAGTCACATGATTTTTGTATTTTTGTATTGCAAATTTATTGTTCAGTGATGTTTTCTATTACTAATGGTTGTATGTAACGTTGAACATAAACATGTGGCTCTGTGCATATATAGTAGATACCTCAGTTTTTTTTTCAATTTTTAAATCTTATTTTTTTTTTTTCTCTCTCTGAAATAAATATATTTCGGTTCTGCAAAGACTGACAGATAATTTATCTTTTAGTTTAGTTGGGAAATAACATGATATAATGATATAAAATATATATATATATTATATAAAAAGCAGTATGCACACTGTAAAATTAAAAAATGTATCAAGTCTTGAGATAAAATGTTTAACAAATGAGAATTTGCCAAATAAATGCTTGATTTATGTGAGTATTTTGGCTGTTGTTATATTTGGCTCACGTTATTGGGGTGGGGTTCAAGATTCAAGAGAGTTTATTGTCATGTGTCCCAGATAGGACAATGAAATTCTTGCTTTACTTCAGCACAACAGAATATAAGTAGGCATGAATACAGAACAGATCAGTGTGTCCATTTTACATTGGGACGACAGATGGCGCAATGGGCTAAGTGTTCGGCTGGCAACCGGAAGGTAGCCGGTTCGAATCCCGCTTGGAGTGCATACTGTCGTTGTGTCCTTGGGCAAGACACTTCACCCACCTTTGCCTGTGTGTGAATGTGTGTGAATGTGTGTGAGTGATTGGTGGTGGTCGGAGGGGCCGTAGGCGCAGATTGGCAGCCACGCTTCCGTCAGTCTGCCCCAGGGCAGCTGTGGCTACAGAAGTAGCTTACCACCACCGAGTGTGACTGAGGAGTGAATGAATAATGCGATGTAAAGCGCCTTGAGTATTAGAAAGGCGCTATATAAATCCCATCCATTATTATTATTATTATATAAATATATACACACATGAATAAATAAACAGATAAAGTGCAAATAAACAGATAATGGGCTATGAATGTTCAGAGTTTTGTATGAGTTGAGTTTAATAGCCTGATGGCTGTGGGGAAGTAGCTATTCCTGAACCTGGACGTTGCAGTCTTCAGGCTCCTGTATCTTCTACCTGAAGGTAGCGGGGAGATGAGTGTGTGGCCAGGATGGTGTGGGTCCTTGATGATGCTGCCAGCCTTTTTGAGGCAGCGACTGCGATAGATCCCCTCGATGGTAGGGAGGTCAGAGCCGATGATGGACTGGGCAGCGTTTACAACTTTTTGTAGTCTTTTCCGCTCCTGGACGCTCAAGTTGCCGAACCAAGCCACTGGTCAGCATGCTCTCTACTGTGCACCTGTAGAAGTTAGAGAGAGTCCTCCTTACCATACCGAATCTCCGTAATCTTCTCAGGAAGTAGAAGCTCGAGGTGCGATGGGACTTGAGGATGTGGTGCTCAACATGCAAGTGGCTTTGGAGTGAGGAGGGAAGCCGGAGCACCCGGAGAAAACCCATGGAGGCCACGGGGAGAACTGACAAACTCCGTACAGACAGCACCCGGATTCAGGATTGA
>NC_045994.1:10724265-10938281 GCF_010909765.2 Amblyraja radiata | reverse complement strand
TTTGAAGAACTAAAATCCCAATATCATTGAAATAGTTGAAGCATATTCCCTCAGCAATTGGCACATGAATTACAGACGCAGAGAGGTTGCAAGCTTCGTTTCCGGAGTTGCAAAGCATTTTAACCCCTACCCCTAACGTGGGCTGGTTAAAATTTACAACAGTTACCCGCGGTTCGTGTTAATGGATGGATTGTTTCCCCTTATTTATGATCAGCTAATAAACTCCGACCCTCCTTAAGAAAAACAGACTAGCGAGCTTCATATGGTGTATGAAAGGAATGTCTCCAGCTGTGCTGGATGGGAGGGGGATAACTATATTTTAAGCATAACATTGTTTTGAAAAAAAGGTGATTGGAAATTCATTGCTAACTTCTACATTAAGCATACATGCAGGAATCCAGAAAGTAAATATGGGAGACATTTGTTTTCAATGTTATACAGGTTTATACAATGTATTAATCTACCTGTGCAGTGGGTAAGCTGGGACAATGTATGTTAGGAGGCTTGTCACTAACAGTGTCCTACACATCACACACAGGTCAAATGAACTTGCTGTCAATATACTGTTCTAAGTCTCGCCCATTCTGTGACTCCAACACCACTTGGCAGGTTGGTAATGGGAACCAAATGCCGTTATGTATTGCCAGGATGCCAAGTGGTTTATGTTGGGACAAATATAATGCGCGTATAAACAAATATTGCAACATCAATCCAACAAAAAAGGTTAACCAAATAAAGAGCAGATACACAGACTCCCTTGCCCAGAGTAGCTGAATCGATGACTAGAGGACATGGGTTTAAGGTGAAGGGAGAACGATTTAATTGGAATCTGAGGGGTAATCTTTTCACACAAAGGGTAGTGGGTATATGGAATAAGCTGCCAGAGGAGGTAGTTGAGGCTGGGACTATCCCAACGTTTAAGAAAAAGTTAGACAGGTACATATATAGGCCAGGTTTGCAGGGATATGGACCAAACGCGGGCAGGTGAGACGAGTGTAGCTGGGACATGTTGGCCAGTGAGGGCAAGTTTAGCCGAAGGGCCTGCTTCCACGCTGTATCACTCGATGACTCTATTAGTAAATTCAATTGGGGGTCATCATCCCCCACGATTTATTCCAATAGATAAACCCGAGGCAGTTCCACTTAAGACTCAATTGTACAACTTTGGCAACTTTCGAGTGGCGATGTGGGTCTCAGGGAGTGTTAGTATCGCGAAGTGCTGTACGAACTGGCCATTGACGAGCGGGAGATGAACGCCCCCTTGTAAGAGGAGGAAGGGAGCAGTTTGCAACAGTTCTCGGTCGTTCTGTGTCAGTAATTGAAAAATCGACGCAGGGTCCAGCAGTCAAAGACACAGACTGTAGTGGGAACAAAATAGATATTGTCCACCTCTATTCACTGACAGCACTTCTATTCCCATATGAGTGTATGTTTTCATTTTAACAACGCATATGCAAAACAAAAACAATGATTGTTTTTCTCTCTCTATTCTGAAATTATGCAATATTTTTTGGGGAACTTGGTCCTGGATGAAACGAGCGAGGCAGGAGTAAGGGGAAGCAAGGTGATAGCAGAGGGCGTGAGTGGAACTGCCTTTACAAGTGACAGGATCAGATTGCCACTTTTTACCAGTGACTGAACTTAACGGACCAAAACCATACAAGGTGCAGACTATGACAGCACAATGCATTTCCTCCCCACCAAATGACAATATATCCATTGCATTGCCCCCCTTACCTTTCTCCCCTCGACTTATGGCGCAGAGAGTCAATGACAGCAACCAGCAGCACATTCTCAGGAGCAGCCTCTCCATGGTCCCCTTCTCTTGATGGTCCCTGGGCGGGAGGGAAAGAAAACCTTCGCAAACCCTGCGTCTTCTTTAACTCTATCGATATCGGGGCGTCTTGGGGTCGGTGGGGTGCGCGGCCGTGCGGCAGCGGGTCCTTTCGCTCCGCGTTGGCAGCCCGCACCTGACACAGACAGACGCACTCCGTCTCGGCCGGCGAAATCCAGGACTCCTTTTGCAACCTGCTGCGCGCAGCCTAACCTGCTGGGAGGCCGTGACGGACAGCGAGGCCCGCCAATCGACGCCGTCAGCTGGGCGCTACGGGCTGCCGGCGGCCAATGGGAGCGGAGGGGCGGGACCTTAGCTGCCTCTCCCCGGGCAGGCTAGGTTGAGACGTGAGCTGCTGTTCTGCAGCATTGAAAACTGCTGTAAATAAGGAGAGGGAGAGGGGAGGAAAAATGCAGCCAGAGGCATCAGTGCTGATCAGGATCAAAGTGAGGACTTGCAATAAATCACCTGGGAGAAGAAAATGTGGGGAAAGTGTTGAAATTTGCAATTTTTTTGCCCTGCAAGCAATCAGGGTGTATTTGTCTGAAGGGTCAGAATGAAACGGCAGTTGTCTCTTTGCACCCACTGCGAATGATAGAACAGGTTGCAGGGCTTATTTAAGAATCGACAGCATTGCAAAGCAACACGGGGCCGTCTCTCTCTCTCTCTCTCACACATACACATACACACACACACACCACCACCAGCATTAACCGTTACAGCTCGGACCATGGTTACCAAAGTTTGTGTGTCTCTGTGTGTTCTGCTTATCCACCGCTGGCGTTACACAGTAAACTTGTTGCTTAACCTCGCAACGCGCAAGGAGAAGGGATGCTTGCGATCTTTCACCTGGTCAGAGGCAAAGACAGAAGCGAAGACACAATGAATCGCAGACGCTGGTTTACAAGAGATAGTTGTCATTCATAATAAGGGGAAATAAGCAGTGGTTAAAAATAACTAAATATATTTTGTGTTGGAAAGATTGTAAATGTTATGTAGTAGAAATCAGCACAAGACGCCTAGATTAATGGAGTGTTTGTCATTTGAGGTGTGGTTTACTACGGGCTCATTTCCAAATTGAACGAGGCGATGTTATTAACGTGGGTCCACGACAAATAACATGCATGGTGCGAGTATCACAGTGCTGCTGTTTAGTCCTCTGGCTCCCAGTCTGAAGAAGGGTCTCGACCCGAAATCTCCAGAGACGCTGCCTGACCCGTTGAGTTACTCCAGCTTTCTGTGTCTGTTTTCGGTTTAAGGCAGTTCCTCCCTACATATTTCGTTCCCAAGACCGGTTCGGCACGAAAATTCCGGACTGGTAATGAATGTAGCGCAGTGCCTGTTACACAGGAACAGCTTGCATCGGCTACATATGAATCACAAGGCAGGAAGATCAAACAAAAAGCCCAATCTGCTGAGTTGGAAGGCGGTCTCGCTGATGAAAACTTCGCTAATGAGGTGTTAAACCAAAAGCTGACACGACGCCTCACGGTGAGGTTGGAATATCTCACAGCAGCGTTGGAAAGGAATTCTCCCAGTGAGTTGGTCAACATTTGTCCACCCCCCCCCCCCCCCCCCACAACTTCTCCCTTTCCAAGCAACTGCAGGGAAGAACAAATCCATTGGTGATAGACACAAAATGCTGGAGTAACTCAGTGGGTCAGGCAGTATCTCTGGATGGAAGGAAGGGGAAGATGTTTCGGGTCGAGATCCTTCTTCAGCCCGTCAGGGGAGAGTGAGATAGAGATAAGGAAGTGTAGGGTGTGAAAACGAGACAAAGGGGACATAGCTCAAGGAAAATGTGGAAAATATTTAAGAAGGAACTGCAGATGTTGGAAAATCGATGGTAGACAAAAGTGCTGGAGAAGGGTTTCGGTCCAAAACGTTGCCTATTTCCTTCGCTCCATAGATGCTGCTGCACCCGCTGAGTTTCTCCAGCTCTTTTTCCTACCCATGTGGAAAATATTATCGTTAGCTCGCAGAAGGTAACAACGAAGCAAACAGCTTACACTTCCTTATCTCTGTGTCTCTCCCTCCCCTGACTCAGTCTGTAGAAGGGTCTCGACCCGAAACGTCGCTCATTCCTTCTATCCAGAGATACTGCCTGTGCCGCTGAGTTACTCCAGCATTTTGTGTCTATTTCCTTCCTGCACAAATCAATTGGTGATTCATGCTTGTTGAAGCTTCTGTATAACTGTAGCTGGGATGATGAGCTGTGTCAACCGGGTGGGTGAATATTTCTGGGCACAATGAAGTTCAGATGCTGGGATCTTAAGCAGAACACAGAGTGTTGGGCTAACTCGGCAGGCCAGACAGCATCTGCGGAGGGAATGGTTAGGCAACGTTTTGGGCGGGGACACTTCCTTTCAGACTCTAACCTGGATCTTTCTAGAAAGAAAAGACACAAAGTGCTGGAGTGACTCAGTGGGTCAGGCAGCATCCCTGGAGAACATGGATCTGTGACATTTCGGGACGAGACCCTTCTTCAGACCCTGAACACGAAGATCCACATTCTCCAGGGATGCTGCCTGACCCACTGAGTTCCTCCTGCACTTTCTTTCTTTTCTTTTGTAACCCTGCATCTGCGGTTCCTTGTTTCCACTGGATCATTCTGGGCTGGATATGACTTCAGAAAACAAGTCAAGAGTCACTTATCTGAAGACACTGAAGGAACTGCAGATGCTTGTTTACAAAAAAAGATAAAGTGCTGGAGTAACTCAGTGGGTCAGGCAACATCCCTGGAGAACATGGATGGATGACGTTTCGGGTCTGGAAGGATCTTTCTGTCTGAGGATGGGTCCTGACCCGAAATGCCACCCATCCATTCCCTCCACAGATGTGGCCTAGCACATGGTGTTTTTGCTAAAGAATCAAGAACGTTTAATTGTCACTTGCACTTGGACCAGAACAATTAAATTCTTCCTTGCTGCTGCTTTACAGGGACATTAACACAAGACTGCACCAAGCAAATATGCTATAAATAATAATTCCATTATCAGTTATACTAAATAACCTGACCATAATAGTACAAGGTGGGGTATGTATTGCAATCTTATACGCAGTCCACAGTAACTCAGTGGTGTGTGTGACCATTTTGGGAAGCACAGTGGCACAGCTGGTAGTGCTGCTGCCTCATAGTGCCAGAGACCTAGGTTCAACCCTCATCTTGGTTGGTGTCAGTGTGGATGCTGCCCGACCCGCTGAGTTACTTCAGCGTTTTGTGTTTGTCTTTGGTTTAAACCAGCATCTGCAGTTTCACCCAACACGTTTTGTCTTTCCTCTTTCCTTTCTTCTGACATCAACTTGATGGTGTGAACTTTCTCACCCTTGCGCTTAAAATTCACTGTCCACGAATGGAAAACAGGGAGCACGTGTGTGACTCGTGTGTCGACTCCGCTCCCGACAGCTCCATCACGGAGACAGCCAGCATGAACATGTTACATTCTGCCTTTGAATACATATTGTCGTAACTAATCTCCGAATCACAGTCTGAAGTTTCAGAGATTTGTAACATTTCAATCAGCTTCCCCCCCCCTGCCTTATTTAAAAATATTTCCCCAGCTCGCTGTAACATGGAGTGAGAATTTTCCTCCCACAAGTCCTGTCAGAGTACACAGTCTTTTGGGTTTTATTTTGTGATGTAAAGCATTTACATCTGTACTGTAAACATGCCAGTCTCCTGCGCTTCAAAACAAACAAGCTCGCCAGCTCACCGGCTGCTAGTGTTATCCAGCTGCTGTTCTTTAACAAGGTGATCTGTGCCTGTTACGTTCCGTAGTACTCTGAGCCACGCTAGCAAATGGCACTCTCAGCAGTGATTGAAGAGCAAAAACCTGCAGATGCCGAAAATCTGAAATAAAGCAGAGGAAGCTGGGCAGGAGACACTGATTTGGACACAAAATTCTGCAGTGACTCAACGGGACAGGCAGCAACTCTGGAGAGAAGGAATGGATGACGTTTTGGGTCCAGACCCTTCTTCAGACTGAGAGTCAGGGGAGAGGGAGACACAGGGATAAGGCAGTGTAAGGTGTGAAAACGAGTCAAACGAGATGAAGAAAAAATATAGATCATTGTTGGTGAGGAGAAGGCAACAGCAAAGCAAACAGATAAAATGTAATGGGGACAGTCAGACTGGTGGGAGAACTGGGATGGGGAGTGATGGAGAGAGAGGGAAAGCAAGGGTTACTTGAAGTTAGAGAAGACAATATTCATACTGCTGGGGTGTAAACTGCCCTAGCAAAATATGAGGTGCTGTTCCTCCAATTTGCACTGGGTCTCACTCTGACAAGGCCCAGGACAGAAATGTCAGTTTCTCCAGAGACACTGCCTGGCCCGCTGAGTTACTCCAACATTTTGTGTCTATCTTGGGAATGGACAGAAAGTGGCATCTATGCCAGCAGTATCCACTCACAGGGAATGAACGAGACTACAATTCTTCTTCCTATCAGTTGACTGCGCAGTTAGCCCAGACTGGAAATATCAAATCACATTGAAACTAGTGCCCAATGATGCCATTGCACTGTTATCCAGCAACATAACCTGAAATGCAATGATTAATATGAGAACCAGCAGCCTTCTGAGTGATTAACTAACACACACAACACTATTACTAACTCCACAGTGGAACAACAATAGACCACCTCTTGCACTACCATGGGCTTGTTGATGTGTAGGAAAGAACTGCTGATGCTGGTTTAAATCGAAGGTAGACACAGAATGCTGGAGTAACTCAACGGGACAGGCAGCTTATCTGGAGAAAATGGATAGGTGACGTTTCAGAGACCCTCCAGACTGATGTCAGGGGAGTGGGCGGGACGGAGATAGAATGTAGTCGGAGACAGTACGACTGGTGGGAGAATTGGGAAGGGGGAGGGGATGGAGAGAGAGGGAAAGCAAGGGCTATTTGAAGTTGGAGATGTCAATGTTCATACCGCTGGGGTGTGAACTACCCGAGCGAAATATGAGGTGCTGTTCCTCCAATTTGCGCTGGGCCTCACTCTGACAATGGAGGAGGCCCAGATTGAGGACAGAAAGGTCAGATTGGGAATGGGAGGGGGAGTTGAAGTGCTGAGCAACTGGGCAACTAAGAAGCCTTTTGATTCTCTAGTTGTTTTTTTGTATTCATATTATTATTGGCGGTCTTTTCCCTTTTGCTGTCTTGCAGAATTTTAATGTGTAAGTCATGAATGATTTTATGAATGATTGATGTTTTTGCATGTTTATCTGAGCCTGTGATGCTTCTGCAAGCAAAGTGTTCACAGTACCTGTATCTCACTATCCTTGTGCATCAGATAATAAACTCAACTTGATTTGACTTAATCCTGGAAATGTCCACTTGCAGTCACAATGCCTATTGATTAATTCATTAAACTAACATCCATCATAATCACCAGTAAAATAGTGGATTGTTGTAAAAATTCATTGAATTCGGTGATGTCGTTCAAACAGAAACAGCGAAATACGGAAAATAAGGAGGCCATTTAGACCTTTGAATTTCTCTGTCATTTAATACAATCATGTATGAATATCCCCCTTATTACTATGTTCCTTGTCACAGGAATGAAGGAGATCACAATAAGTTGTAGACATTGCCCAGTCCATCATGGATATTTAACTCCAACCATCAAAGGGATCTACAAGTGGCACTGCATCAAAATGGCAACCACCATCATCAAAGACCCACACCACCCTGGCCACGCTCTCATTTCACTCCTGCCAACGGAAAGAAGATCTAAAAACCTTGACCACCCAAACCATCCCCTCCCCAAGTATTTTCCCTTGCAAACGCAGGAGATATCCCTATCTGTCCCTATACCTCCGCCCTCACCTCCATCCCTGACCCCAACAGTCCCTGGGTGAGATAGAGATTCACATGCACCTCCTCTAACCTCATCGACTGTATCCAATGTTCCAGATGTTGCCTCTTGTATGTCGACACAACCGACCGTAGACACAGCAACCATTTCACCTAACATTTATGTTCGGTCCGCCAAGACCTATTTAATCATCCAGTTGCTAACTATTTTAACTCTTCCCATTTTGACCTTTTGGGCCTGGGCATCCTCCGATGCTTTGTGAGGCCACATGCAAACTGGAGGAACAGCACCTCATATTCCACTTGGGTAGCTTACACCCCAATTTTAGATGACTACAACCCCTCCACCTTCCCTACTTCCCCACCCCCCCTTCTTAACCCCCTGCCCCCCCCCCCCCCACCACACTTTCCTCCATGCCCCACCTGGCCACGCACCCATTTCTCCCCCTCCCCTTCCATCTACATTCCTTCCTCTCTCATCACAATTCATAACCCTTCAATTCTTTTGTCTCACACTTTCTGTCTTTTCATCCCTGGCCTTTGTCCAACAGCCTGCCTATCAACCCCTTCCCCCCTCACCTGTATCAACCTATTACCCGTTGCTTTGTCCTGCCTCTCTCTCCTCTCTTCCAGCTTTCTGCCCCTCCCCCACTCTACAATCAGTCTGAAGATGGAAGGGTCCAAACCTGAAACATCACCTATCCATGTTCTCCAGAGATGATGTCTGCCTCGTTGAGTTACCCCAGCACATTGTGTCTTTTTTTGGACTTCACCCGATTGTATCCAACTGTTCGGCACTTTCACTTCAGTGTTTCAAGGAGGAAACTCCGCAATAGCTTCCCTGGAGCAACAGGAATGGACGGAATGTGTAGGAAGGAACTGCAGATGCTGGTTTACACTGAAGATAAACGCAAAATGCTGGAGTAACTTAGCAGGTCAAGACTACATCTCTGGAGAACATGGATAGGTGACGTTTCGGGTCGAAAACCTTCTTCAGACTGAAGAAGGGTTTCGACCCGAAACGTCACATATTCTTTTTCTCCAGAGACGCTGCCTAGCCCGCTGAGGTACTCCAGCGTGTTGTGACTAGTGTTATCTGTGCCGGCAGTGGCAACTTACAGTGAATGAACGAGACTACAATTATTCTTGCTATCAGTTGTCAGGACGAATGTGATTATTGCATTGTTGTTTATTGTATATTTATTTTTATGTTGTTGTGACAATAGGTCTCTGTAGCTGCAGCCAGCCAGAATCTCTTTGTTCCAATGCCTGTATCAATGACAATGAAACCCTCTGGAGTCCTGACTCTTGATCACTTTGATTTATAACACTAGTTGTCTCGAAATGTTTATCACCCGATATTAGAAGCACGTGATATTGTTACCGCAGATTTAATACCAACGGGGTGAGTGAGAATAACATTGCATACAATCTGCCGAGTTGTTGCTTTATTCTGCTCTTGGCTCCAGTCCTAATTGTCCAGAAGAACAATGCATGCTTCAGATGCACACAATGAATGCACCTGACATCGTGTGAACTAAGCCTCTGATTAACTGGCAATACCACAATGGTGTTTGTATGTCATGGGTGAAAACACTTCTCTCTCAATCAAATGGAACTCTCTTTGGCGAATGTTGTTTGCTTTCCCCTTTATCGCTTAAGTGTCTCCAAGGCAATAATTTAAGGACGTTGTAAACCATTATCTAAAAATTACCCAGCTAGGTGTCGCTGTACATGACAAGCGAGTGTGTGGAGTTTGAGACAGTCTCAGTCCAACTCTGCTGTCAGCTGAACTCATGGGCTATTTTGGTGCCGGTCTACTGATTAAATTAAATCAAATTAAACTCAATAACAAGCACTTGTTTAAAAGGATCCAAGATCAGGCAAATTAAACATTGTATACTTCAGCGATTTATGTCATAATACTTCAACATTCCACATTTAATATTCACATAATCTTTTCCCCCACTGCTATGTTCCCCTTGCCATTGTCACTGCTTTTCACTCGTGTTAACCCTTTGGTGTGTGGCTTTAAAAAGGCCACATGCCTACTGTGGTGCACATCAAATCAGGCACCAGAAAAGGACACAAAGTTCTGGTGTAACTCAGCGGGTCAGGCAGCATCTCTGGGACCTGAGAATGGTCCCGACCCGAAAAGTCGCCTGTGCGTGTTCTCCCGATATGCTGCCTGACCCGCTGAGTTACTCTAGCACTTCGTGTAAGAAAGGTCCCAACCCAAAACGTCACCTGACCATATTCTCCAGAGATGCTGCCTGACCTGCTGAGTTACTCCAGCACTTTGTGGCCTCTTTGGAAAACCAGCACCTTGTTTCTACATTTTACTCTAGAAACATAGAAATATAGAAAATAGGTGCAGGAGTAGGCCATTCGGCCCTTTGAGCCTGCGCCGCCATTCAATATGATCATGGCTGATCATCCAACTCGGTATCCTGTACCTGCCTTCTCTCCATACCCCCTGATCCCTTTAGCCACAAGGGCCACATCTAACTCCCTCTTAAATATAGCCAATGAACTGGCCTCAACTACCTTCTGTGGCAGAGAATTCCAGAGATTCACCACTCTCTGTGTGAAAATTTTTTCCTCATCTCGGTCCTAAATCGGACACAAGTGTTGGTACGATGAAGATAGACACAAAGTGCTGGAGTAACACAGCGGGTCAGGCAGCATCTTTGGAGAAAATAAATAGGTGACATTTCGGGTCGAGGCACTTCGTCAGATTGAAGAGGGGTCTTGACCCTAAATGTCACATATTCCTTTTCCTCCAGAGATGCTGCCCGACCGCTGAGTTGCTCCAGCACTTTGTGTCTATCTTTGGTGTAAACCAGCATCTGCAGTTCCTTCCTACACACAGTGTGGCTACGACATTGGTACACTGTGTGAACTGCAAACAGACGAAGGTATATGCATAAACACAAAATATTCAAACACGTACAAAGTGAATAAATCTCGAACAACTATTGTCGTTCAACAAGCCAGTTGAAGCACTCACAGTGAAAAGGGAAAGTGTGCGTGCTTCAACTGCCATATCATCATTTCTCCAACAAACCCATCAACTCAGTATGTAAATGTTAAACTTGATCAGGTATACTGCCAAACTATTTGATCATAAAAGCCATCAAAGCAAAAGAGACCGTTCTGGGAAAGATGCCCAGCCACAGGCAATCGAGAGGAAGCAATTGCAATTCTGGTACTTACTTAGATGGTAGCCTTCATTAGAATTGTAGAACAACAGGGAAGGGAGCCATTTAGTCATTCGTGCCTCTGCCATCTTCTTGGTGGAGTCATTCGAATGATTCCACTCCACTGCACTTTCCCCACAGCCCTGTAATTTTTGGCCCTTTGCGTGTTCATTCAAATCTCATTTCAGTACTGCTGCATTCACTGCTGCCTCCATATTACAACGAGTTCTATAAAATAAATATTTTTGCATGTCACGTCTACTTCTGTTGCCAATCTTTTTTAGTTTAGTTCAGAGATACAGCGCGGAAACAGGCCTTTCGACTCTCCGACTCTGCAATCTGCCCACACTATTCTGCACACACAAGGAACAATTTACCATTTAGCCTGCAAGCCTGTACGCCTGAGTGTGGGAGGAAACCGGAGCTCACGCGGTAAACCCACGCGGTCATGAACGTACAAACCACGTACAGACAGCACCCGGAGTCAGGATCGAACCCGCGTCTCTTACGCTGTTAGGCTGTAACTCCAGCACTCTGCCACCGTGCTGCCTGAAGTTTCCTGAATCACCTCGATTTTCCTGATTTCACCTGGAATCTCCTTGAAAATGTTTTTCCTAGTCACTGACCATTCTGTCCTATCTATTCCATCAAATCCTTTTGGCATTGAACACCCACGTCAAATACCTCTTACAAGATTCAGTATAGGCTGGAGTAACTCAGAGGGTCAGGTAACATCGCTACATCAGACATGACCCGCTGAGTTACTTCAGCATCTTGTGTCTTTCTTCGCTATGGACCAGCATCTGAAGTTCCTTGTTATTACACTCTTACACTAATTGCTACTTTTAATAGACAATAGACAATAGGTGCAGGAGTAGGCCATGCAGGAGGACGGCCAAGGGTTTCGTTGACACGAAACATGACCTCCGTTTCTCTCTTCCCAAGGGAGGTCAAAGGGTTGAATGGTCTGTTCCTGTGCTGTAGTTTTTCCATGCTGAATCAGCTAAGCACACCCCGAAGTTAATACTTTTTAATCAAATTTTTGTCACATAATCCATTAACTGGCCCTTGCGTCACTGACAGTAATTTGCTTCATCGTTTCAGTCTCTTCTCAAAGACTTGGGATCTTTCAGACAGTATGTTCCATAACTGAATAGACGTGGGAAGAATGGAAATACAATCAGGAACGTCATACGGTACAAAAACAGCCCCTTTGACCCAAGATGTCTATCTGAGTTGGTCCCATTTGACTGTATTTCACTTGTGTCCCTCGAAAACTTTTCCGTAACAATAACATATAGTTCAGTTTAATTTAGTTTAGGTTATTGTCATGTGTAATGAGGTACGGTGAAAAGCCTTTGTCACATGCTAACCAGTCAGCGGAAAGTTATTGAGCCGTCCACAGCTTTATGTGCTGGACGTGAATTAATCAATTGTTGTATCAAATGACATTATAAATATGTTTTTAAAAAATGACTTGCTGCAACGTATTGAGGGATGGTGTAGGAATGAGAAACTATGAAGGGCCTGTCCCACTTTCACGACCTAATTCACGACCTTTGCCGAGTTTGCCCTTCACTCATACTCGCAGCATGGTCATCACGAGGTCGTAGGAAATCAGAAATCAGCCGATGTCAGGAAATCCTTCAGAGGGGTGAACCCCCGAAAAGCACCTGGACCTGATGGTATACCCGGCCGTGTTCTAAAAACCTGTGCGGACCAACTGGCGGGAGTTTTTACGGACATTTTCAACCTCTCACTTCTGAGGTCTGAGGTCCCCACCTGCTTTAAAAGGGCATCAATTATACCGGTGCCCAAGAAGAGTAAGGTGACGTGCCTCAATGACTATCGACCAGTGGCACTAACGCCGGTGGTGATGAAGTGCTTTGAGAGGTTGATCATGGAGCAAATCAACTCCTACCTCGGCAAAAACCTGGACCCACTGCAGTTCGCTTACCGCCACAACAGATCAACGGTGGATGCGATCTCGCTGGCCCTCCACTCCGCACTGGACCACTTGGACAACAAAAACTCATATGTCAGGCTGTTATTCATTGATTACAGCTCGGCATTTAACACAATCATCCCCTCCAAACTGGTTACCAAACTCGCAGAACTGGGTCTCTGTGCATCCCTCTGCAACTGGATCCTCGACTTCCTCGTCCACAGACCACAGTCTGTTCGTATTGGTGGAAATGTGTCAGCCTCAATAACAATCAGCACGGGAGCACCTCAAGGCTGCGTGCTCAGCCCCCTGCTGTACTCACTCTATACCCATGACTGTGTAGCGAACCACAGTGCGAACTCCATCATCAAGTTCGCTGACGACACCACTATTGTGGGGCGTATCACTGATGGGGATGAGTCAGAGTACAGAAGAGAGATCGAGCAACTGTCCATATGGTGCCAGCGCAATAACCTGGCCCTGAACACCAGCAAAACCAAGGAACTGATTGTGGACTTTGGAAGGAGTAGGAGGGGGACCCACAGCCCCATTTATATCAATGGGTCGATGGTTGAAAATGTCAAGAACTTCAAATTCCTGGGGGTGCACATCTCTGAAGATCTTTCCTGGTCCGAGAACACTAACGCAATTATCAAAAAAGCTCATCAGCGCCTCTACTTCCTGAGAAGATTACGGAGAGTCGGATTGTCAAGGAGGACTCTCTCTAACTTCTACAGGTGCACAGTCGAGAGCATGCTGACCGGTTGCATCGTGGCTTGGTTCGGAAATTTGAGCGCCCTGGAGAGGAAAAGACTACAAAAAGTAGTAAACACTGCCCAGTCCATCATCGGCTCTGACCTTCCTTCCATCGAGGGGATTTATCGCAGTCGCTGCCTCAAAAAGGCTGGCAGTATCATCAAAGACCCACACCATCCTGGCCACACACTCATCTCCCTGCTACCTTGAGGTAGAAGGTACAGGAGCCTGAAGACTGCAACAACCAGGTTCAGGAATAGCTACTTCCCCTCAGCCATCAGGCTATTAAACCTGGCTCGGACAAAACTCTGATTATTAGCAACCACTTTCTGTTATTTGCACTACCAGTTTATTTATTCATGTGTGTATATATTTATATCATGGTATATGGACACATTTATCTGTTTTGTAGTAAATGCCTACTATTTTCTGTGTGCTTAAGCAAAGCAAGAATTTCATTGTCCTATACAGGGACACATGACAATAAACTCACTTGAACTTGAACTTGAACTAGGTAGGTCGTAGCAGGCCGTGATGCTAGTCGTAGGTACTCGTGGCATCAAGTAGGTCGGGGCGTTTTTTCTAGCATGATGTAAAATGTCCACGAGTAAAAAAGGTCATGAATTAGTTCGTGAAAGTGGGGCAGGCCCTTTAAATGGATGGAACTTCTCCTCACAGTTCTTCTCACTTTTCTGTATTCTTGTGCATCTTAAGCCACGGCGATGGCACAATTTTCTCACAGATATGTCTTTCACCCAGCCTCAAAGCTCCATCTGTCTCCCTGCTTATGTTAGACTTTAGATAATATTTGACAGGTAATATCCATTAATTCCCTGGATAATATCTGGACAGATTGTGTTCAGCCTTGGTGCAGGTACAGACATAACCTGGAAACAGGCCCTTCGGCCCACCGAGTCTGCATCGACCAGCGATCACCCTGCACTATCCTACAATTGACAATTTACAGAATTAACCGACAAACCTGCATGTCTTTGGAGTGTGGGGGGAAACCGGAGCACCCGGAGAAAACCCACGCAGTCACAGGGAGAACGTACCAACTCCGTACAGACAACACCAGTAGTCAGGTTCGAACCGGGCTCTCTGGCATTGTACAGGAGCAACTCTACCGCACTTGGCAATAGAGTGTCAAACTCCACGCCCCTGGCATCTGAACCATCTTTAGAGCATGATCTTTTCAATCCACAATAAATCCTGGTGCTCCCCTTAAATCATCTTGGGCCCAGATTTAGAGTTGAAGTCTGGCACGACCTCCACTCCCAACATTTACTGACTTAGCTACTTGTTAAAATTATCCCTTCAATTAGGTGCTCGTACAAGTATGAAACCTTTCACTCTCTCCCAGAGATTATCAGATCCTGTGGCTGACAGGATCAATGGCAGGCTGCCTTCCCTCATGTTTATTCTTCGCTTTGTGCTGCTTCTATAATCAGGGAGACTTTGACATTTGTGCTGGCTGTGTGCTGCACTCCAAATCCAAAACTGTGCTCAACACTGAAGTCAATTTCAGAAGTGGAGTTTCAGAAGAACAGCTCCTATTGCGATGCTCCGTGCTTGCTAATCACACTGTGTAATTTACCGTTTTCATTCCCCTTCCTGCTCATAGGTTTCATTAGTTCCTTTGTAAATTATCTTGTGGAAGCTAAATTCAACGTGACTAGTTCCAATTGATTTCCTAAATTTGCTATTCCAAAGTAGAAAACAAAACTTGTGCTCCTGTTCAAGTCTCACATGGCCTGTCGTGCTTAGAATCATGATCTCAGCTGTTTGTTACCAATTTGGGGCAAAAAAAAAAAAAGACTTACCAACTTATTGATTTGCTTCATAACTTGAAACACTTTGCTCTGATTCAATGTATAATTCTTTGACATTTTTCGAATCGCACGCGGCTGATTATTGAGTTGAACCAGGCAATCTGCAGCGTCCTGCTCTCTGGATCACTTCAGCCGAAGTAAACCAGACACGAGGAGCTGAGGCTTCAGTTCTGGGATCAGTTGGGACCATAGAGCAACAAGGAAGGTGGACAACCTTTCAGCCAAGCAAGCCACCCTGAAGTGGGTCTCGACCCGAAATGTCACCCAGTCCTTCTCTCCAGAGATGCTGCCTGTTCAGCTGAGTTACTCCAGCATTTTACTGTCTATCTCCGGTTTAAAGCAGCATCTGCAGTTCCTTCCTACACACTCCTAGATGGTCGGCAGGGACATGTTGGGCCGAAGGGTTTGCTTCTGTGCTGTGCAAGTTTAGATTAACTTTCTCCTATCTATACATATGTGCAGGCTGTGTAGCTGGAGATGTGGACCGCGCGGGAGGAGCAAGGACCGGGAGGAGGATGAACCTGCAGCGCCTTCGGGTAGGCTGCAGGAGGCGCCCCAGCGACACCAAGATGGCCGGGCGAGGAGAGGGACGTCGGTGTGCGGGAACTGTTCCAGTTCGCCGAGTGCTGGAGCCGACCGGACTTCGCACGTTGAATAATGGCGCCAATAATGTCTGCGCCCGCATGTGTAATCAATCAATCAATCAATCAACCAATCAAATCAATCAATCAATCAATCAATCAATCAATCAATCAATCAATCAATCAATCAATCAATCAATCAATCAATCAATCAATCAATCAGATTTATTCATCACATACACAATAAAGTGCAGTGAAATGAACTTGCCAGCAGCAGTACAATAAAAAAGAACACACAATACACAATAAAAAATTTAACAAACATAATGTAATATATGTAAAACGAATTTCACTGTGTATTTGCACATGTGACAAATGAAGCCTTATGGACTATTGAGAGTTATGATATGTACTGAAACATAATGTCATGTTGTGGGGGGATATTTTTCAGACTTTTTCACCTGGTAGGTGGTATTGTTATTTTAAATATCCACATTTTCAAGTTTTGAGTTATCTTCAGTTTGGACAGCTTGTACATCCATCACTTATGGTGTCCTCCCACTGATGGTGGCAGCGTTTGTACCTGTCTTTGCAACTCAACCACCAAGCTCCATCGAAACAAAACCATCTCTTACTTGCTCGAGCGGCAACATGACGGGGGTCTTTTGGTCTGCGTTCACCGTCTTTCTTCTCTCCGCATTAGAAGGGGACTTCAGTCTTGTGAGTGCTGCCGTTTCGGAGCTGCATTAAGGATGATTTATGGCGAGTTGTATTTGCTTAGCAATAAAAACCGGAGGGATATTGAAGAACAGCAGAGGAGACATCATCTCTCAAGTTACATTTCAGTATTTCTTGACAGATCTCTAGACATGTGATTTACAGAGTGCTACTTTTCAAAGGAAAGGAAGAGATTAATAGTCATGAGTCACTTGCCATGTTGTGAAATATGACATTTGATTAAAATCTGAAAAATTTGTTGCTTGTATAAGCTTATAAAACACTCCATAAAAACATTCAGAGGCGCATGAATTATTTCAATAGCATATGTTTGGATTGGGATAGAGCTGAGAACTCCAGTGTCTGACGGAGAGGGGTGGTGGCAAGGGGTGCAAGCACATTTGAATGGCGGGTTGACTTTTTCCAGCAATATGTCCGAGCCTTTTCTTGAGGAAGTGATGTTGACAGATATCTGGTCATAACTGCTACGAGCGGAATTAGGCCATTCGGCCCATCAAGTCTAATTCGCCAAAGATAGATACGAAAAGCTGGAGTAACAGGCAGCATCTCTGAAGAGAAGGAATGGGTGACGTATCGTTCTGACCCAAAACATTTAAACTCCCCCTCCAATTCCCAATCTGACTTCTCTAACTTCGTTGCTTTCCCTCTCTCTCCATCCCCCCTCCCCCTCCGCAGTTCTCCCACTAGTCTTACTGTCTCTGACCGCATTCTACCTCTGTCCTGCCCACTCCCCTGACATCAGTCTGAAGAAGGGTCTCGATCCGAAACGTCTCCCATTCCTTCTCTCCATAGATGCTGCTTGTCCCGCTGAGTTACTCCAGCTTTTTGTGCCTATCTTTGGCGAAATAGATTTGATGGACCGAATGGCCTAATTCCACTCGTAGCACTTATGACCTGAGTTTTTTTGTGTGTCTATCTTGATTTAAACCAGCATCTGCAGTTCCTTCCTACACAAGTCTACTCCGCCATTCAGTCATGGCTGATCTATCTCTCCCTCCTAACTCCATTCTCCTGCCTTCTCCCCATAACCCCTGACACCCGCACCAATCAAGAATATACAGAGGGCTGGCTCAGAACAAAAACTCTCCAACTTTCAGGGAAAGTTGCAGAGTTAAAATGCCGCAGGCACTGAGAAGGCAAACTTCAGTCTTATCTTCAATTGACACTCATGAACTATTTGTCTTTGTTCCTGCATTGCCCTGGTGGTGCTTGCTTTCACTTCTGAGTTGGAAGGTTGTGGGTTTAAGTGCCTTTGCAGAGACCTGAGTCGGCGAGCAGAAATCCAAGCTAACAATCTGATCAGGTCACAAGGGAGGGCCGCACAGATGGAGGTGCCATCTTTTGGAAAAGCTATTAAACTGATTCCTCGTCTGCTTTCTCAACTGGACATGAAGCATCCCACAGCACGGCCGGGAAGACAAGTAGAAGGTTTATCCGATCTGTCCCAGCCAATATTTATCTCTCAACCAACATTACTAAAATAAAATAGAAGCAAGGAACTGTAGATGCTGGTTTAATACACAGGACACAAAGCACTGGAGTAAATCAGCAGGTCAGGCAGCATCTCTGGAGAACACGGATAGGTGATGTTTTGGGACAAGACCAGACTAATATAGAGTATCTGATCACTGGGCACAAACGTACGAACATCCTGCTGATGACTCTGTGTGGGATATCCGGCATTATTCTCCCTCAGGTTATCGCAGACCTCCGTGCCTGCACACTGAAGGCTGAGACATACTGGAGGTCACACACTCTCACAAGTGCCTGTGACGTTTTAAATCTGTAACTTTCTCCGAATGTTGCAGTGTTCTGAACCATCTGACCTTCCCCTCGACTGCCTGATGTACCATTCACAAAGCCACTGACCTTGAATGGTTTCGCTAAAGGTTTAAGAAAGAACTGCAGATGCTGGAAAAATCAAAGGTAGACAATAATGCTGGAGAAACTCAGCGGGTGAGGCAGCATCTGTGGAGAGAAGGAATAGGTGAGGTTTCGGGTCGAGACCCTTCTTCAGACTGATTCTTCAGTATGAAGAAGGGTCTTGACCCGAAACGTCGCCTATTCCTTCTCTCCATAGATGCTGTCTCACCCACTGAGTTCCTCCAGCATTTTTGTCTAGTTTGACTAATAAAGGGGTCTGTTTTTATTTTTAATCTTTTTAATTCATTTCCAGCAGTTAAAGGCCTTTTCATTCATTTTATTATTGTCTTTTTTTAGATTTAAGTTTTTAACTGTTGAAATCTGTCTTGCATGTGTTTTAAAAAAACCTTGCAAGCATCTTTAGTTTAGTTTAGTTTCGAGATCCAGTGCGGAAACAGGCCCTTCGTCCCACCCAGTGTGCTCCAACTAGCAATCCCCATACACTAGCACTATCCTACACACTAGGGACAATTTACAATTTTTTTTATCAAAGCCAATTAGCCTACAAAGCTGTCCGTCTTTGGAGTGTGGGAGGAAACCAAGCATGCAGGGAAAACCCACTCGGTCACGGGGAGAAGGTACAAACTCCGTACAGACAGCTTATATAACGTGGGCCAAAAGCAGGCAGGTGGGACTGGTGTAGATGGGGCACGTTGGTCGGTGTGAGCAAGCTGGGCCGACGGACCCCTTTCCACTCTCTATGACTATGACTCTATGATTCTGTGATTGTATTTCCAGATATTAATCCCAAACTTTCCCTCTGTCAATATGATTCTGTCAACAGCATTCGCTTGGAAAAGTTCTTCAAACTGAATTTACTTCTTTTGGGGGAAGATGCACATTCTTTAAGCATTGTCAATACTAAACATTTTTAATTTGTGTGAAATGGACATTTGCATAAATAGCAGACCATAGATGGGTTTTCTTTTAAATTGGAAAAGGATGTTGTCAGAATGATCTTTGCACCATCTAGCAGAGTGCAGTCTGCTACTGCAGTTCATTCCAGGGTATGAATTGATTTGGGTCAACAACAATAATACCATATCTTTAGGGCAGTAAAATGCCCCCAGGTTCTGCTGTGCAATATTATCATACACACTGTATTTTGAAGGAATAGCAGAAAATGCTGGAAATACTCAGCGAGGAGTAGCACCGTGGCTCAGCGGTAGAGTTGCTGAGAGAACAGGGCTGTGGTCCAGATCGGATTCCATTTGGATACCAATGAGGTTCGACTAAACTTACCTGATCTCCTGGTTGCTCAACACTTTCACTCCCCCTCACATTCCCACTCTGTTTCTGCCCTGGGCCTCCCCCATTGTCAGAGTGAGGCCCGGCGCAAATTGGAGGAACAGCACCTCATATTTCGTTTGGGTAGTTTCCACCCCAGCGGTATGAACATTGGCTTCTCTAACTTCAAGAAACCCTTGCTTTCCCTCTCTCTCCATCACCTCCCCATTCCCAGTTCTCCCACCAGTCTTACTGTCTCCGACTACATTCTATCTCTGTATTGCCCCTCCCCCGACATCAGTCTGAAGAAGGGTCTCGGCCCGAAACGTCACCCCCAATCCTTCTCTCCAGAGATGCTGCCTGTCCCGCTGAGTTACTCCAGCTTTTTGTGTCAAAATTCATCACTGTGTTTTTTAACCAAACTGCTTCCTTCCAGGGTAATATCTTCCCAATAGCACAGAGGAAAATATTATGTGTGGAGAACCTCGTCGTCTCAAATCCATCCAAAGCATATCGACATGTTTTATTGCAAAGGAAAATAAATTTGGCCAGCTGTTAAATGCAATTAAAGAGATATAAAATATCACTTAATTAATGCAATTTAAATCTATTGTGACTTGAATAATTAATCAGCTGTTAATTCACTTCTCTGTCGGATCATCAATTGCTTGATATTTCTATTAAAATTGCAATGATCTGCTGAATTCAGTCCTGGAACTAGACTTCAGCGTTTTGTCAGTGTGGCAGAGTGGGAAATAGGAATGTTGGCATGGAGAGAGACACATATAGAGAGAGAGAGGCTCATTGTTCCAATTCCAACTATTTGTTAACTTTCTTTCTTCGCACCACAAACCAAATAGTCCGTTCATATATAATTTTTAAAAATCGCAACACAATATATTTGTTGGTTGTTCAGAGGGACAGGCTGACGAGGACATGCCAAATAAGATATCAGGGCAAGAGACAAAGTGCTGGAGTAACTCAGTGGGTCAGGCAGCATCTGTGGAGGGAATGGATAGATGACATTTTGGGTCGGGACCCTTCTTCAGATACCACGGAAATGACTTGGTTCTTCTTTAAGAGTTTTGCAGGATATTATATCCAAATGTTAGCATGCAACAAGTGGAACAGATGTTGTTTCATTCCCGAAGATAGACGCATAAAGCTGGAGTAACTCAGCGGGACAGGCAGCATCACTGGAGAGAAGGAATGGGCGATGTTTCGGGTTAAAATAGACAATAGACAATAGAAAATAGGTGCAGGAGTAGGCCATTCGGCCCTTCGAGCCAGCACCGACATTCAATGTGATCATGGCTGATCATCCCCAATCAGTACCCCGTTCCTGCCTTCACCCCATATCCCCTGACTCTGCTATATTTAAGAGCCCTATCTAGCCCTTCAAGTAATCCTGGCATTCCTTCTCTCTCTCTCCCTCCACCACCCAAGTTGCACCAGCTTCTTCTTTACACCCAACAAACAGCTATCAATGGCCTGTATCATTTATCATCGTTACTTTTTTTGCATATCTTTCATTCATTGTTCTTTATCTCTCTACATCATTATCTATATCTCTCCTTTCCCTTTTCCCCAACTAGCCTGAAGAAGGGTCTCGACCCGAAATGTCACCCATTCGTTCTCTCCAGAGATGCTGCCTGTCCCACTGAGTTACTCCAGCCTTTTGTGTCTCTCTTTGGTTTAAACCAGCATCTGCAGTTCCTTCCTACATATTTTTTACAGAGCATTTATTAGAAACTGGACTAAGTGGGACCTGTTAGGTCCCATGTTCACACGGGAGGGCTGATCCCCCAACGCAATATTCCACCTCTCCACCAATTCCAATATTGGTGGCCAGTGGGGGGGGCTTTCTGGAGTGCTAGTATGGACAGTGTGGGCCGAATGGATTCTTGTGCTGGCAGCTCAGTTACTCAGGCCTGGTGGTCTGGCAGCTCAGTCACTCAGGCCTGGAGAACTAGCAGCTAAACATTGAGATATTCCCTGCCTCAACTACCTCCTCTGGCAGCTCGTTTCATGCACCCAACATCCTTTGTGTGAAAAATCTACCCCTCAAATTCCTATTAAATCTTCTCCCTTTCACTTTAAACCGATGTCCTCTGGTCCTCGATTCCCCTTCTCTGGGCAAGAGTCCTCAACTCCCCGACCCTGGTTATCAAGTTATGTCTTGACACATGTCAAGTTAGAGACAATGAATTAGTTATGAGAGGATGTTGGCAACACACTAGCCGCGATGTCAGAGGACACAAAAAGTGCAGGAGTAACTCCGAGGGTCGGGCAGCATCTCTGGAGAACATGGACAGGTGATACTTTTCGGGTTGAGACCCTTCTTCAGACTTCACGATGCCAACCTGGCCACAGTGGAATCGATGGGGAACACCAGATTTTTCTGCTCAAGGCTCAAGACTTCAACTGGGCTTTTAAATCTCTTTTAATGATTTCATTTAGAATGCACAATTGACCAAAACCAAATTGAAAATTCCTGCTCTTATTTTACCATTTATAACGCTACTGGGATTTGATGGATGATCTGTTTCCTTGCTTCGCTCTGTGGCCGAAGTCCTACCGATGAGATCAACGTATTGTTGCAGTTACTCTTCTCATTGCACGTTTAATGTGATATGGTGCTGAAATTGTATAGAGCCTGAACTCAGTTTTCTGCTTCCACGCACCTGAATAAAACATTGTGTCATTCATCATAATTCAAAGGAAATAAATTACATCTGAAGTACAGATCAGTCTCTGAACAATGAGAGAGCAGCATTCTCGCAGAGTACTTCTCGAGATGGGGGGGGGGGGGGGAAGGGGCAAAGGGATTTGAGGACTCAGATATATCACTAATAACAACCGTGCAAGCTAACAAAGGCAGACAATAAACCAAGCCATGACTTATTTCCTAGAGGGCATGAAATGGAAGTGCCGAGAAGTCATGCTAAGCTTGTACAGATTCTTGATTTGACTGTGGTTTAGTCTAAGGGCAGACATGGTGGTGTAGCGGTAGAATTGCTGCCTTACAACACCTGAATATGATACATATCTCTCTCAGTTCTAGGATCATCTTTGCTTCAAGTACGTCATGGTGGCGCAGCGGTAGATTTGCTGTCTTACAGCGCTTGACACCCGGGTTCGATCCTGATAAATTTCAAATTTATTTGTCACATGCACCAACTACGTTACAGTGAAATGAATTTGCCAGCAGCGATGCAATTGAAAAAGGAACACACAATACACAATGGAATTTAACACAAACATCCACCACAGCATTCTTCACTGTGGTGGAAGGCAACAAAGTTCAGCCAGTCCTCCTCGTTCATTTCTTTAATACACCTCTTAATTGTCTGTCCCACTTGGGCCACCTAATCCGCGAGTTCCGGCGAGTTTGCCCTCGACTCATACTCGCAGCATGGTCGACACGAGGTCGGAGGAGGTCTTCATAACTCTCCTTCATGCTCGAGAGTGGTCTCCGCGTACTCGAGGCCTCAGCTAGGTCGCGGCGTTTTTTTCAATATGTTAAAAAATGCCCGCGAGTAAAAAAAGGTCGCCATGGAAAAAAATCGATACTTTTTTTACTCGTAGGTTTAGTCGTAGTAGGTCGGCATGTTAGTGGTAGGTAATCGAGGGTAGTCGAAGGTAGTCGTAGATAGTCTTCATCATAGTCGAAGGGAGGTCGAAGGGAGGTCGAAGGAGATCGAAGGAGGTCGGCTTCACTCTCCACTATTTGGTGTCCAATTTACCCAAAGTTAGTTGTAGCTAGTCGTAGCTAGTCTTCTACATAGTCGAAGGAGGTCTTCTACATAGTCAAAGGAGGTCTTCAACATGTCATTTTTTCAAACCCTTCTAAACTTGCCAATTAGGACGCCCAAGTGGGATAGCCCCTTAAGTCTCGACCTGAAATGTCACCCATTCCTTAGCTCCAGAGATGCTGCCTGTCCTGCTGAGTTACTCCAGCACATTATGTCTATCTTATTGACAAAGCCTGGTGTTGTGTATGCCTTATTGCCTGCTTTCTCAATCTGCCCTGCCACTGTGCATGCGTTATGCACAGGCAGCCCCCAGCTACAATTTTCTCGTACATGCCTTTTAGAGTAGGAGCCTAAAAGTAAAAATCATAGATGCTGGCAATATACAATAAAAATAAAATGCCTGTAGATCAGGCAACATCTGTGGTGAGAGATAAAGAATGTTAACATTGCAAGGTGATGACTTTTCATGAAATCTGATTATTTTTGTAACAAACTGAAAAGACTGGTTATTTGAAATTTTAGTTTCCGTTTTAGTTTTAGAGATACAGCGTGGAAACAGGCCCTTCGGCCCACCGTGTTTGCACCGACCAGCGATCCCCGTACACCAACACTATCCTGCACACACTAGGGAGATTTACACATGCACCAAGCCAGTTAACCTACAAACCTGTACGTCTTTGGAGTGTGGGAGGAAACCGAAGATCTCGGAGAAAACCCATGCGGTCACGGGAAGAACATACAAAATCCGTACAGGGAGCACCCATAGTCGGGATCAAACCCGGGTCTGTGGTGCTGCAAGCGCTGTAAGGCAGCAACTCTACCGCTGCAACACCGTGGCCGCCCGGGAAATTGTTGAATCTAAAGTCTGAAGGTTTGTAATATATTTTGCTGGAAGCTATTCATGGGCTTACGTTTTGTTTTGTGGGAAGTGTCCAAGGACAGAGCTCAAGTAAGGCGGGGATAATCAAAAGATCAGAACTGGAGGTCCATCAGAAATGGTCAGGAACATCACATATTTCAAAGGGGTGGAAGCAAAGACTACAGAAGGTGTGGTATCTCACTTGGGCAGCTTCCAACCCAGCGCTATGAATATTGATTTCATTAACTTCAAGTAACTCTTACATCCCCTCTCTCTTCGACCCACAAGTTCACTAGTTATAGGAGTAGGATTAGGCTATTCAGCCCGGTGAGTCTACTCCGCCATTCAACCATGGCTGTTCTCTGCCTCTTGATCCCATTTTCTCCCCATACCCCTTGACACCCATTCTAATCAAGAATTTGTTTATCTCTGCCTTAAAAATATCCATTAACTTAACCTCCACAGCCCTCTGTGGCAATCAGTTCCACAGATAAACTACCCTTTGACTAAAGAAGTTCCTCCTTACCTCCTTTCTATAAGAGCGGCTTTAATTCTGAGGCTATGACCTCTGGTTCTAGACTCTCCCACCAGTGGAAACATCCTTTCCATATCCACTCGAGCTATGCCTTTCATTATTCTGTAAGTTTCAATGAGGTCCCCCCTCAACCTTCTAAACTCCAGCGAGTAGAGTCCCAGTGCTGTCAAACCTGTGAGACCACACCTGGAGTATTGCGTACAGTTTTGGTCTCCAAATCTGAGGAAGGACATTATTGCCATAGAGGGAGTGCAGAGAAGGTTCACCAGACTGATTCCTGGGATGTCAGGACTGTCTTATGAAGAAAGACTGGATAGACTTGGTTTATACTCTCTAGAATTTAGGAGATTGAGAGGGGATCTTATAGAAACTTACAAAATTCTTAAGGGGTTGGACAGGCTAGATGCAGGAAGATTGCTCCCGATGTTGGGGAAGTCCAGGACAAGGGGTCACAGCTTAAGGATAAGGGGGAAATCCTTTAAAACCGAGATGAGAAGAACTTTTTCACACAGAGAGTGGTGAATCTCTGGAACTCCCTGCCACAGAGGGTAGTCGAGGCCAGTTCATTGGCTATATTTAAGAGGGAGTTAGATGTGGCCCTTGTAGCTAAGGGGATCAGAGGGTATGGAGAGAAGGCAGGTATGGGATACTGAGTTGGATGACCAGCCATGATCATATTGAATGGCGGTGCAGGCTCGAAGGGCCGAATGGCCTACTCCTGCACCTAATTTCTATGTTTCTATGTTCTAAACGCTCATCATATGCAAACCCACTCATTCCTGGGATCATTCTTGTAAACCTCCTCTGGACCCTCTCCAGAGCCAGCACATCCTTCCTCAGATATGGGGCCACCCCCACCCTAGTTGTCCTGCTACTTTCACTGCCGCACTGAACGCTTCACCTTTCCTTGGTCATCGGTGCTGGCTCTGACTTGTTCTGAACCTTTTCATACCCCTCCCCTGACTCTCAGTCTGAAGAAGGATCTTGACCCCAAAACGCCATCTATTCCTTTTCTCCAGAGATGCTGCCTGACGCGCAGAGTCACTCCAGCATTTGGTGTCTACCGAAGCTGTGAAGAATTTGTATGGAAGAGTAGAAATTTAAAAAATAAAGATATCACTCAATCTCCTGGGACGAATGTGCTGATATAATCGATAGTCAAGTAAGGACCCAGCAGAGAAAGCGACTCTAAGCTCATGGATCCTCATCTCAATTCCTTGCAGTCTACAATTGCAGAACAGCCACTCATCTCTTGCCCGGTTAGCTTAGGTTCAGTGAGGTTGGGTTAGGTTAGGGTAGGTTAGGTTAAGTTAAGTTAGGTTAGCTTAGGATAGGTTAGGATATGTTAGGTTAGGTTAGGTTAAGAGATTGTTAGGTTAAGTTAGATTAAGATAGGTTAAGTTAGGATATGTTAGGTTAGGTTAGGTTAGGTTTGGTTTGGTTAGGTTAGGATATGTTAGGTAAGGTTAAGTTAAGTGAGGTTAAGAGATTGTTAGGTTAAGTAAGATTACGATAGGTTAAGTTAGGATATGTTAGGTTAGGTTAAGTTACGTTAGCACAAGTTAAGTTAAGAGGATAGGTTAGGTTTTGTTTGGTTTGGTTTGGATTGGTTAGGTTAGGTTAGGTTAGCTTAGGATATGTTAGGTTTGGTTAGGTTACGTTAGCATAGGTTAGGTTTGGTTTAGCTTGGTTAGGTTAAGTTCGGTTAGGTTAGGTTATGTTAGATTTATTATTATCATGTGTACCGAGGTACAATGAAAAGTATTTTTTAGCATGTTATCCAATCAAATCAATATAGTTTTATCCCTGCTGGGGATGAGTATCCCCTAGCCTGGAGGAGTTGAGAGAGACAGGGAGCCACTGATGTTGATTCTACCAGACAGACCAAACAAGATTGGAGCGTGCATTGCATGCAACCCATCCATGCACTGTTGTCTAGAATGATAAAATGCAAACAAGAGGCAATTGATTAAGAATTTTAAACTTGGAATAGAGCCCGGTAGAGGAATAATGGTTTGAGTCATGAACAAATGATTAAAATCATGATTTGTCCATTATATCTGCAATAACAAGAAGTGGTTTTATAGGATCACCAATAAATTATCATTGTCTGAACAAAAACATACAGATTCTTGGATTCAACATGAAAGTATAGCAAAAAAAAACCCCCATTTGTTGTGAAGTTAACATTTCACCCCAATTGGATTTGACATAAGACACAATTTTTCTTGATAGTGTTTTTCTATCCCCTGTAGAGGTAGTGCTCTAATATGCTACCCTTCGGAACTACTGACGTACATCAGACATGTAACACATGCGGAACACATTCATAAGTTTAGTTTAGTTAATTGTCACTTGTACCGAGGTACAGTGAAGAGCTTTTGTTGCGTGCTAACCAGATAGCAGAAAGACAATACATGATTACAATTGAACCATTTACAGTGTATAGACACATGTTAAGGGGATAACGTTTAGTGCAAGGTAAAGCCAGTAAAGTCCGATCAAAGATAAGAGACCCTTCTTCAGACCCGAAACGTCACCCATTCCTTCTCTCCAGTGAAGTTACTCCAGCACTTTGTGTCTATCTTCGGTCTAAACCAGCATTTGCAGTTTCTTCCATACATTAACCTAACCTAAGCTAACTTAAGAAAATAGTGCTGGGTGAGGCTCTACCTAGATCTTTTCAGCGTTTTTTTTTTTTTTTTTTTTTTGTACTTCCGGTGGCGCTGGTGCCAGCTGCCTCCACCTTCAGCCCAGTATCTTTTTGTTTTTTGTTTTTTTTGTTATGTTGAAGTGTGTTTTTAATTTTTTTTTAAATGTTTTGATGTGGGGGAAGAGGGTACGGTAAGGGGGATACCGTCCTTCAGTCGCTTCCTGGAGAGGACGCGACTATTATTCGAGTCGCGTCCTCGCCCCCCCCAGCGGCCTACCTACTGGATTGGCGCGGCCTTTCCTGCCGGGACCGACCAGAGCTCCAGCAGCAGCGGGACAGCGCTGATACATCGCGGGGCTGGCGATGCCTTACCGGGGATCGCCGTCTGGAGCCCGGAGTCCTGGGCCTGTGGCACCGACATCCTGGAGCTGTGGATCGCGGAGCTCCCAACGCGGGCGGCGCTGACAAACATCGTGGGGTCCTGCGACTCTGCCCGGCTCGGCCTGCAGACTCGGGAGCTGCGGACTCCGGTGGGAGGCGGATGATCGGGAGGTCAGGGCCGCTGAGGAGGATTTTCACCGTCGGGGTTCGGCGTCGGCGTTCCACCAGCCCGGCGAGAGGGCCTGAGCATCGGGCCGCCCGGGGTGGCGACTGCGGGTGCTCGGAAGGCCCCGACCACGGGTGAACATCTGGGAAGATCGGAGGGGAGGTTGGCTGGACTATGGTGCCTTCCTCACCTTGGTGCCATTGTGTTATGTTGTGTCGTGGACTTTGTGTTTGTGCTTTTTTTTTAAATTCTATTTTATTTTTAATATGTTTTATTATTTATTTATTATTTATTTATTTTTATGATACTGACTGTAAAGGGAAATTCATTTCGTTGTCTCTAATTGAGACAATGACAATAAATTTGAATACAATACAATACAATACAATATTACATTCAGATCCTGAATCGAACCAAACCTGGCAGGATATGAGAGCCTGTCTAGAAATTGCTGACTGCACAGTATTGAGATGATTTCCAGAACCCGAGTATAGGGTATAAAACATTCCTGGACACCATATCTCTTTATTTCCAGATCAAAGACATTTGCTAGTGTTGCTTGTTTGAAGAGTCTCTTACCTTTTTCCCTGTGACAGCTGTAGATCTGGACTCAGGTCTTCTCCAATACTTTCTGAAGTCGCCTGTTGGTTCGATGTTTAGTTTGGTTTAGTTTAGATTAGTTTCTTGTCACGTGTGACAAAGCAAAGCTTTTGTTGCGTGCTAACCAGTCAGCAGAAAGACAATACATGATTACAATCGATCTATTTACAGTGTAAATATATATGATAAGGGAATAACATTTAGTGCAAGGTAAAGCCAGCAAATTTCGATGAAGGATAGTCCGAGGGTCACCAAAGAGGTAGATAGTAGTTCAGCACTGCTCTCTGGTTGTGGTAGGATGATTCAGTTGCCTGACAACAGATGGGAAGAAACTGTCTCTGAATCTGGAGGTGTGCGTTTCCACACTTCTATACCTTTTGTCTGATGGGAGAGGGGAAAAGAGAGAGTGGCCAGGGTGCAACTCGTCCTTGATTATGCTGCTGGCCTTGCCAAGGCAGCGTGAGGTATATATGGAGTCAATAGAAGGGAGGTTGGTTTGTGTGATGGTCTGGGCTGCGTCCACAATTCGCTGCAATTTCTTGCGGTCTTGGATGGAGCTGTTCCCAAATCATGCTGTGTAGGAAGGAACTGCAGATGCTGGCTTAAACCGATGATAGACACAAAACGCTTGAGTAACTCAGTGGGACAGGCAGCATCTCTGGAGAGAAGGAATCGGTGACGCTTCAGGTCGAGACCTTTCTTCAGACTGTCTCGACTCGAAACGTCACCCATTCCATCTCTCCAGAGATGCTGCCTGTCCCGCTGAGTTATTCCAGCATTTTGTGTCCATCTTCTCAAATAAAACGGTTTCATTTCTTTGCAGTGTCGTTCTGCAAAGTAAAAGCAAAGCACTGTGACAAATTCAAGGCAACTGGATAATCTGGGAAGGGTCTCGACAGTGGGTCTCGAAGAGACTTGCACTTGCAAAGGTGTAATTAACGGTTTATTCTCATTAAAGTTATCACATAATTAGAAGGTCTTGCTGATAAACATGATGCGATCGAATTGTAAAATCACTGCAACTATAAATAGCAGATGTCTGCAAAATATCAGAGCAATAGGCCTGGCAATGGAATGTCAGAGGGGTTCCACAACCGGGCAAGAGCAGAGGACACAATGTGCTGGGGTAACTCAGCGGGTCAGGCAGCATAACCCAGAGAACATGGACTGGTAGACACAAAACGCTGGAGTAACTCAGTAGAGTGTGAAGAAGGGCCTCGACCCGAAACGTCACCCATTCCTTCTCTCCAGAGATGCTGCCTGTCCCGCTGAGTTACTCCAGCTTTTTGTGTCTATCTTCGGTGTAAACCAGCTCTGCAGTTCCTTCCTACACAAGTGGATCATCCCGTCAGACTTCTAATCCTGCACTGCTGTGTTTCTGCGACATGAGCTCATTAACCGACTACACTGTCAGCCTCTGATGGTACACTAACTGCAAATAATTACAAGAATGTCACGAACAAAGCAGATTGTTAATTGCAATTTGCAATATGATTTTCATAAAGAAGCACATAAAATCCTGAACAATGGAATGTAATTGTGTAAGTTAACTGTAGTTTAAATGGCAACATTAACGCTGAGATTATTACAGAAAGAAGTATGTTTTGCTGCTAATTTTTGGCAACATCATCATTTTCCAGCTTGTTTAGATGTTTTAAATGCATGTAAGTGAAAAAAAACTATTTAATGCTTTTCATTAGATACATTTAAATTGAGTACTTAAACCTGTAAGGCAATGCAGTGGTACCATTTTCTTAAACTGCATCTGTCATGCATCTGCCCACTCACCCAACCTGTCCAAGTCACCCTGCATCCTCATAGCATCCTCCTCACAGTTCACACTGCCACCCAGCTTTGTGACATCTGCAAATTTGCTAATGTTACTCTTAATCCCTTCATCTAAATCATAGATGTATATTTTGAATAGCTGCGAGCCTTGCGGCACCCCACTAGTCACTGCCTGCCATTCTGAAAGGAACCCGTTAATCCCTGCTCTTTGTTTCCTGTCTGCCAACCAATTGCAAGAGGAGTACTAGTAATGAAGTACTTTCGATTTGTTTGGCGATTGGAGAAGTTGATATTGTTTTCCACGGGGAAAAGCAGATTCTGAGAGAGGCCTTCAAAATGATAAACCCCTTTGATGGATAAAATAAGGAGAAATCACTTCAGCTAGAAGGGTTGGGAAACAGAAGACAAATGGCATAAAAACACCACTCGGTTGGAATGCACTGGCTTCAAGAGCGATGGAGAAAAATTGAACCGTAACATTCTCAAGGGAACTTTATAAATACTTCAAGGGAAAACAATTTCAGGCTACGAGAAAGGGCAAGAGAGCGGGATCAATTGGATAGATGCATCAAAGGGTTGACAGGTCATGATGGACAGAGTGGTGCCCGCATATTTTTTCTCTGCATGCAGCATACAAATCTTTGAGCAATGTTCATCGGTATCTTTTAATCAAATGCAATGTTCATAAACAAGTGCGAGATAATGCATTTGCTTTGTTCAATACAGGGAGAGCATACACAATGACAGGGATCTGAGAAGCGATGATGTACAGAGGGATCTTGGGCTGGCAGTACAGGAGTAACTCAATGGGTCAGGCAGCATCCCTGGAGAACATGGATAGGTGACGTTTCGAGTCGGGATCCGTCTTCAAACTAATTCAGACTCGGACTCCATTCAGTCCGAAGAAAGGTCCCCACCCAAAATGTCACCAATCCACGTTCTCCAGAGATGCTGCCTGACCCGCTGGGTTCCTCCAGCATATTGTGTCTTTACTTGTTAAACCTGCATCTGCAGTTCTTTGTTTCCACATTTTGACTGCTTCTCTGTGAAATCTCCTGAAGGTTTTACCTACTTTGAAGAAGGGACCTTAGAGTGTATGAGCATAGACAGCTTCCTGCAAATGGTGACAGCAGGTAGTGAAGGAGATGTTCAGCTTCCCTGCCTTTGAAGTGTTGAGAGTAGAGTTAAGACATTGTGTTGCAGATGCGCATTGGTTGGGTTACATTTGGAATATGTGTGTAGTTCTGGTTACCATGCCTGGAAACTGCAGACAAATTCATAAGTTACAGGCGCAGAATTGGACCATTCAGTCCATCGTCCACTCTGCCATTCAATCATGGCTGATCTATGATTCCCTCTTAAGCTTTATTCTTCTGCCTTCTCCCCATAAACCCTGACACCCGTACTTGTCAATAAACGCCTTAAAAATATCCATTCTCGGCCTCCAGAGCCGTCTGTGGCAATGAATTCCACAGATTCACCACCCTCTGATAATGAAAATTCCTCCTTGTCTCCTTTCTAAAGGTACGCCATTTTAAACTGAGGCAATGGCCTCTGGTCCTGGACTCTCCCATTACAGATGCTGGAATTTGAAGCCACAAGCAACCTGCTGGAGGAACTCAGCATTTTGGATAAGGACCTTTCAGCTGAACTGGGGGAATAAAGGAATTTGGGCCAAATGCAGGATCTTTGGACAAGAGATCGGCATCTCAGTGAGCAGAGTTTCCCTGCTAAATTTGACTAAATTTACCAATGTAAAGCCCCGGCCCTGTACCAAAAGCCTATGCATCCAGGTTAAGTCAAACTGACATTGGGCCTAAAAAAATCTCAGAGAAAATGCATCAGTTCTTTGGTTTCTATGGGATTTTAGTTTAGAGATACAGCGCGGCAACAGGCCCTTCGACCCACCGAGTCCGCACCGACCAGCGATCCCTGCACATTAACACTATCCTACACACACTAGGGACAATTTACATTTATACCAAACAAATTAACCTACAAACTTGTATGTTTTTGGAGTGTGGTAGGAAACCGAAGATCTCGAAGAAAACCCACGTGGTCACGGGGAGAACGTACAAAATCAGTACAGACAGCGCCCGTAGTCAGGATCAAACCCGGGTCTCCGGCGCTGCATTCGCTGTAAGGCAGAAAATCTACTGCTGGCATGGTTGGTCCAATTGCTCTTGTCATATGAAAAATTTTTCCACTAAACTTTGAAAATACTTTTTCAAAATGTTTATTACCAGGGAAACGTCAAAAGAAACTTAATGGTTAATGATCTGTGCATAAATGTTTCTCAGTGCATATTTTGCTAATGCCATTCCAATGAATGCATGCATTGTGATAAACTTTGGGGAAACAAGAATGTCAGATTGGAAAGATCCGCATTTATCAAATAGTTACACAAGTCAGTTCATTTTAAGACATTTTATATTGATGCCATGGTGTCATGAGGGCTGTTATTACAGGCTCATTGCCCTGGAGGCTCAACACACCTGAAGCATTCATTGACCTGGACCTGTTGATGAGGAATGCCTCTGTGTAAACTAGACAATAACAGCTCCAGAATATATCTGCCTTGATCTTGGCTTCTGCCCGTTTCTGTATAGAATCATACATGGCCTTTAACTCTTAAGTCCAAGCCGACATTCCCAGACATTCCTAGTCTAGGAGATCTACTTTCACCCCATCTTGTTGTACCAGTGAACATGGATCATAAAACAGTACAGCACATGAATGGGCCCTTTCACTTGCAAGGTTTGTGTCAAACACAATACCATGTTAAACTGATCTCATCTGCCAGTGCATGATCCATTTGTCCCTCTATTCCTTGCACTTCCATGTGGCTAACAACAAGCCTCTTAAACACCACTATAGCTTCTGCCTCCACTGCCATCCTTGGCAATGAATTGCAAAAATGCTGGAGAAACTCAGCATGACTCTGAGTTAATATTCCATGTTCATTTTGGAACATATCGAAATGCCCTTCAGGTTTGTTCTGGCCTTTACTGCAGATTCAGGAATATGCCAATGACATCTCCATTGGAGATAAGACAGGTTAGAAAGTGTAAGAAGAAGGGTTTCGGCCCGAAACGTCGCCTATTTCCTTAGCTCCATAGATGCTGCTGCACCCGCTGAGTTTCCCCAGCAATTTTGTGTACCTTCGATATTCCAGCATCTGCAGTTCCCTTTTGAACAGGTTAGAAAGTGTATTGGTTTTGTAAATGGGGGCACTGTATACAAAACATGTTTCACTGTTCTGAATGTCTCGATGGGCCTCAGCTTGAGTTTCATGTGGAGATCTGGGCAAGACAATACAGTAGCATAGAGTGGAGGAGATACAGGCCACTTCAGCCCACGGAGTCCGTGTAATTCCCTTTTCATACTAATCCTACATTAATCCCACTTTCTCCCAGATTCTCCCACTCACCAACACCCCAGGTGCCAACCTGCACGTCTTTGGATTGTGGAGCAGCCGGGGGAACTCACATTGTCACAGGGAGAACATGCAAGCTCCACACAGACAGCACCGGAGGTTAGAATTGGACCCACATCTCGGGCGCTGTGAGGCAGCAGCACCACCTGCTGCACAATTGTTCCCGACCTCAGAGTGGGGGCCTGTGCCCACATAATCTGTATCATTATATCCTTTGAAGAAGGGTTTCAAAGAAGGGTCTGAAGAAGGGTCTTGGCCCGAAACGTTGCCTATTTCCTTCGCTCCATAGATGCTGCCTCACCCGCTGAGTTTCTCCAGCATTTTTGACTACCTTCATTATATCCTTTGCTTTGTGCGATTGCAGAATCTAATAACACAGGAAGAAAGCCCAAGAGACCTATCATATACAGTGGTCATAGTTGATAGACTCATACAGCAAGGAAACAGACAACTGTTTCTGCCACCCAACCCATTTTATGTCTGAGCTACTCCTATTCACCAGTGTTTGGCCAATATCAATCTACACTCGGGGCCCTTCATCAGACATGTTGTACAGAACCATACAGCTCAGGAACTGGATCTTTGGCCCACATTGTTCATGGTCGAACATGATGCCAAGTTAGAGTAATCTCAGCCTGTGCATGATCCATATCACTTTATTCTCTGCACATCCATGCGCCTCTCTGATGTTTTTTTGTCAGGAGCACCACTACCAGCACATCTAGCGCATGAGTCGGTCTTTGGGCTTTTTGTAAAATGCCACCAAAATATGGCGACTCGTTCACGTGTGATCAATGCAATAAGAATTCCACTGCGTAGCGCACACGTGACAAGGTGGCACCATTAAACCACCGAGGAAGCACACAGATTAATTTGCCAGGGAACAATGCTTTCAATGACATTTTAAATTGAAGCTCTTCTAAAATATTAAAGATCTTAGGATGCCATTTGAGAAAAGATAAAGAATTCTTCCACTACGAAGGTATCCACAAACATTGATTAAGTTGTCATTTTCTTCCGCACGCATTCAAGGTGTTTTATATATATATATATCTATCTATATATATATATGTATATAATCTGCCTAAATTGCACCTCAAAGTCACGTGATGCATGTGATGTGCTCTGAGACATTTCTCAAGCAATTTTAAGAAGGTTGTGTGAAGTCATCTTTCTTTCAATGGGAAATAAACCTGGCTCTGACATTTAGCACACGATTCAAAGGACAAATGAGCTGTGCGAGTCTGACTCACCAAGTTGCACACACGCATTCCTGAGCCTCAACCTCCTAAAGCTGGCTGCTTCTGACTGACGATGAGTTTGAAACCCGAAGCCATATGGCGACCCTGTGCAATGGGGAATTTTCACAGAGGTTGTGGTGCAACGTGATAGGGAGGTGTCACTGTGCACAGGTTGGTGTCATTTGTTGTATTGAGTACCGAGCTGAGGTGGCTGGGACGCACATGTAGATACATAGAAAAATAGGTGCAGGAGTAGGCCATTCGGCCCTTCCAGCCAGCTCCACCATTCATCATGATCATGGCTGATCATCTAAAATCAGTACCCCATTCATGCTTTTCCCCCACATCTCTTGATTCCTTTACCCCTAAGAGCTAAATCTAACTCATCATATCGCAGTGGTAGAAAGTTGACACCTGAGTTGTTTAGTTTAGTTTAGTTTCGAGATACAGTGTGGAAACAGGCCCTTCGGCCCACTGAGTCCGCACCGACCAGCGATCCCGCACAATAATAGTAAGATTAAACGAGAACTTACCAGTTTGAAGTATGATCTTGATTTTATGAGGAGTTACGATGAGCGATTTCGTGAAGAAGGGCCGTCCGTCTGTGTGCGCGTCAATCTTCAAAGCAGCGGTGTTAAATCACAGATAAAAAGAAGACCTGAGAATAGTAAGATTGAAGAAACTAGAACTTCCATGTGACCTTGATAGTATGAGGGTGGGAGCGGTGGGCACGTAATCGCTCATCGTAACTCCTCATAAAATCAAGATCAAACTTCAAACTGGTAAGTTCTCGTTTAATCTTACTATTTTACTTCGGAGTCACGTGAGTGACTACGTGAAGATTTCAAAGCTCTGTGATTTTACGCCGGTTACGAATCCAGGCGTCACACACTGAATGGATTGACCATGGATGCGTGTAATCATTAAAGCATTCAGACATTACGTAGTTAAGTAAGGACACTGATGCTTTAAATGAAAGAAAAGTTTTTAAAAACTAGTTTCCCCTCCCAACCTTGGGGGTAAACTATGGGACAGAACTTAAAATGGTACGTGCAAACACCCCCAGTCCGGTAATAGGTTTGTTATAAAACCGGTGCACCGTTATTTCATTTGTCCATCCTGCAGCCACTAGGATGTTGTCAAGAGGCACGTCCATTGCTCTTGCTGCCGACGTAGATGCAGCCCTGGTGGAGTGAGATTTAACCATATGAACGTTCACTCTGTTACCGCCATTACCCCCTTTGACCATCTGGAGATGGTTTGTGTTGACACCTTCTGGTCTGTTCTGAGCCTCTGTGGTTCTCCGTAACTCTCAGATAGTGGTGTTAGTATGTTACCACACACACAACCGTAGGTCCTCTGGATATGCCAAGAACTGGATCTCCATCCCTGGCATTCCTGGCCTGCTATGTTTATATCAGGTTCCTGATTACAAATGTTATGTTGTTCATATTGGTGGTCATGTGGTCCAACCGTAGCTTTTGCAGTGTCTGGACTCTTTGTCAGCATATCACCTTCAGGGTTAGTTATAGGCGATCCCCACTGTCAAAGTAGGGTTAGTACCACGCTCACATCCCATGTCCGTGTACCTTGGTCTTAGAGGTATTAGATTGTAAATTCTCTTCATGAATTTTGTTGTAAAGGGGTGCGTTCCTATCGACCTGTGCCCTGCTTGCAGCATCAGATAGGAGGAAAGTGCGCCTCTGGCACTATTGATTGCACTATTACTTTGTTTATAGTTATAGTACAGTGTTGATAGGAAACTCCAAGACATCTGTTATCCGAACTGTGTTGTATTTGTTCGGACAGTCCTATGTCTTGAAATGGCCTCCTCAGAATCTGCAGACCAACAAGTTAATACGTTCGTGTAGTGGATGATTACTCCCTGTAACTGGGTTCACTAGGAGGTCCCTGCTCTTGGGTACAGCCATAACTGGCTGGACTATAGTTCCCAAAATGTTTGGGGACCAGGCTTGAGTAGGCCAATCTGGCACTACCAATATGCCTGTGGCTTAGTCTTGCTTGATTTTGATCAAGCATCGGTTTGTGAGACAATTTTGCGGAAAGCATGCATAAACAATCCTCCCCAATTGAGGGAGAAAGCATCCACTGCCTTTGTTCCTGGATCCTGCTTGCAGGACACATATCTGGGTAACTGATGGTTTAGTCTAGATGCAAATAGATCAAGTCTGGTATGCCAAATCGTGTAGTTATTTTGTTAAATACTGCCTGATTCCACATCCATTCTGTGTTGTTATTAAACATCCGTGATCCAGCATCTGTCACCGTGTTATATCTACCTCGTAGATTTCCCAAATATTCCTCTTGATACACCAGTGCCAAATGAGGTTCGACAATCTATCGTAAGATACAGATTTTACACCACCCTTGTTAGTGGATATGTGCCACCGCAGTGGTGTTATCAATCTGAATTTGAACAAGCACCGGTTGCATATTGCTACAGAACCCCTTGAGTCCAAATTGTGCCCCCAATAATTCTGGGTAAGTGATTCCATGTGTTGGGGAATTACAGACTCCTGCTCATTCCATCTGCCCCCACAGCTCTAGACTGTGTTTGTGGTTCCCCATCCTTAGCCGCTAGCATTGGTCTGAAGAACCCTTGATGGCTTTCAAGCAAATTTACTTTGAGCTTTCTCTCGTTCGTTATCCACCGTAGTTATTCAACAAAGGCCTCTGTTGGCAATCCATAGTTTTGCCAATTTTGCCTGCATGGAATCTGAGTGTTCGTTCCTTTGCTCGCTGTAATTCTGGTAATGCAAAGGCCCGTACGTACTGCTGGAAATGCGGCTACTATTTGCCAATTACACTCGCTGTTTACCTGATAGATGGCTAGTATTTGACTATCAGGTCATAGCAGGCTTGATTAATATAGTCGTTTGCCCCTAGGCAAAGTCACCAACATATTTACTGTTTTTGATAGTAAATTCTAGGTAATCTATTACCCTTGTAGGTGTCAATTTTGATTTAACTGGATGGATGAGGTAACCAATTCTATCAAACAGGGTTTTGGTTTGCTTTGACTGATGCTTCTGCCAATTCTTGGTGCCTCCAAAATGAAATTGTCCAAATATGCCATTACTATGTGGTTCTGAGACCTTTGTAAACCCAGAATTGGTTTCCGTAGTTTTGTCAATAGTCTAGGAGCTGATGTCAACCCATTTGGCAGATACATACCATCCAGTTAAACTTCAAATATCTCCTGTTCTTAGTGAATAGACACCGAATAGTATGCATCTTTGAGGTCGATGCATGCCATGTGACCATTTTATAGGAAGCTCCTATAAAACAGTAGTTAGACCGTAACAAAATTACTGTTTCTAAAAGTCTATACTGCACAAATGAGTTAAACCTGGATGAAGTGACATCCTCCATCTGTCACATGTCCTGAATGGCAATCCTGCCCAAAATTACTGGGCCTGCCTCGAAGACAATTCCAGTCCGAGTTCCAAGTCTGCTTGGAACCTGTGTATGTTGTGCAGTAAAATTATCACGTTATTATCTGTTTTTTTAAACAAAAAATTTATTTTTAAAAACCAGTTCTGAAATTTCATGTTATTGTCATTTTGAACAAGAACACAAGAGTAAATTACCAACATGTAACTGCTCCACAATCCCTTGTTTCAGTAAACCCAGACCCACCTACCTCCATGGCTACCGGTGGTCTTGTGGTAAGCCCAAAGGCCCCTGATGCGGATTCCTTTTCTCTCCTTGATTGGGAGTAGGACTGGTAAGGAGTGTGGATTCCATGTTTCTCCCGACCTCTGCTTGGGTCTGGTCTGAAAACATCATCATACTGAGCCTACCTTGTAGGACAATTCTGGCCATTATTTTGAGTCTGCCTTGAAAGACGACTCTGATCGTATTTCCGTGCCCAGCTTTCAAGCTACCACCGGATTCAGTGAACCGCTTACCCCCTATGGAGGTGTGGGGTGTGTTGTCGCCTATGCGGATATTCTGCCAACTGCTGGCTCTTGAGGCCATATGCATGCTTCAGTATGTTCATACTTTAAATTCGAGATCAGTTACCTACTGATCATTCACACTCCCCTCCACTGAGAGTGAGGTTCGTAGGCAGCCCTGAAAACAGGTCCTGCCGCAGGCCCCTGAGGATACCTGTGCTGACATGGCCCTTCCAGTGGACCTAAATGAGATTCTAGCTTTGGTCAGACTGAAATGGACCATGAATGCTCCTCTCCTTAGAGCAGGAGACATTTGTGCAGCCCTGAAAACAGGTGCTGCTGCCTGCGGGTTCTCCATAATACCCGGGCTGTCAAGAGCTAGATTCCATCCAGGGAAGCACCCAGTGGAACCTGGATGATTGCAGAAGCACTTATTTTCTGTTTGTTTGTATGGAAGCTTATTATTCCTTTTATGTAAAGCATTTTGGTGTTGACTTAAACAGTGCAATATAAGTAAAACTTTCTTACTTACTTCCTTTCTTCTGCTTGTCCCTGGGAAGGTTTCCCCCCCCCTCTTCTTTGTACTCTGATTCAGAGTGGTTTCTTCCACATGTAGTTCCCCCTCCAATGGGGAAGACATTGGGCTGCCCCATGTGCGAGGCTCCCGGCACCGGCACTGCTGTAGGCCGTGCTGATACTGCTCCCTCCTTTGGAGCAGATCATTGTTGGAGCAACTTCTCCATATGTTGCTCCATGTGGGAGAAGTCGTCCTCAGACGCTCTCCGTTGAGGGAGGGTATCCCTCTTCCCCGGACTCATCTGAGTCAATGGGTTCGTTTAGACTTGCAGGTGGTATTACGTCCCGCAGGTCAACCACGGAGCTCCTGCTCCCGCGCAAAGTCTCCTGCCGATTCTGCTGTCGGCGCTAATGTCGGGAACAAGACCGTCGCCCGCTATTTGGAAAGCTGCGGTCTTCGGCAGCCGACATTCCCGTGGGCCGTCTCCTCGACATCTGGGCTCTGAAAAAAACTTCAAGCCCGAAAGAACGCAGGTAAGTGATTCAACTTTCCTTACCTGCTCATCCCGACGGCCTGGGAGGACTCAGTGCCTGCCAGTCCGTCGTGCGTGTTGCGTTCAGACGTAATGACGCGCACGCAGACGGACGGCCCTTCTTCACGTAGTCACTCACGTGACTCCAAAGTAAAATATTATCCTACACGCACTAGGGACAATTTTTACACATATACCAAGCCTATTAACCTACATACCTGCACGTCTTTGGAGTGGGGGAGGACACCAAAGCTCTTGGAGAAAACCCACCCGGTCACGGGGAGAACATACCAACTCCGTATGGCAAACACCCATAGTCGGGACCAAACCCGGGTCTCCTGTGCTAACTCTGTGAGATTAGTTAAAAAGGACATAGAGTGCTGGAGTAACTCAGTGGGTCAGGCAGCATCTCTGGAGAACATGGATAGGTAATCAGTCTGAAAAATGGTTCTAAACCAAAAGGACCCGACCCGAAACATCACCTATCCATGTTCTCCAGAGATGCCCCCTGACCCACTGAGTTACTCCAGCACTTATATACCCTTTTTTTGCAAACCAGCATCCGCAGTGCCTTGTATCTCTGTGAGTTTAGTTCCTTGGCTGATGGCAGCCCTCTGGTGTTTTGTTCGGATGTCAATTCTTCACACGTAATGAGACTATGAGTTTTCGCAAACTACTTGACCAAAAAAGATGTGACAGCTCAATACAATTATTCTCCCAAACAGTGGTTTAATTATATTCAGCACCAACGCTACATTAGGTATTGCACTCAGTGATTTGCTCATTAACTGCTCATTACGGATAGTTAGCATAGAATGTGAGAGGGTAAACAGAATTTACTTCATTCCCACATCATCAATTTTTCCTACTTTCAATATAGGAAAGTGTTTAGTTAAAGTCAGGGGCAGTGTCGATTCTCTAAAACTCAGTCGTGATTGCGAGAGGATTGAAAGGCGCAAGTGGTGGAGTTATTGTTTTCACACCGATGTCTGGGATGGTTCAGGCAGTCCAGCAGCGACTGGGCTCCAGAAATCTAGACTGATATCACACTGCAGTAACGAGGGAGTGCTGAACAGTTGAAAGTGCTGTCTTTTGGTTGAGACTTTGAGCCGTAGCCCACTCAACACTCCTTGTTAGATGTTGTAGTATGCTGCTAAATCGAAGAAAAGCATGGTATAAAGAATTATACCTTTCCTATCATTCAACTTGACTAAAGTTGGTTATTACCAAAGGAGGAACTGCAGATGCTGGTTTAAACCAAAGTTAGGCACATAAAAGCTGTAGTAACTCAGCGGGGCAGGCAGCATCTCTGGAGAGAAGGAATGGGTGATGTTTCGGGTCTGAAGAAGGGTCTCGACCCATTCCTTCTCTACAGAGATGCTGCCAATAAAAGTTGAGGTATCTCCTCTTCCTCTCAGTGAAGTCATGTAAAACGGCAAAGAATAGCTTTGAAAGGAAATTGAATAGCAAAGAAAATATGATTTTTTAAAGAAAGAAGGTGGAGAAATGATTAAAAAAAAACTTTAACGTATTAAACAAGTGCAAGGATAGGACTGGTTTGGAGGGATATGGGCCAAATGCGGGCAGGTGGGACTTGTGAAGCTGGGACATGTTGGCCAGGGTGGGCAAGTTGGGCTGAAGGGCCTGTTTCCATGCCTTATGACTTTCTGTATTTTTTGCATGTCTTCGCAGTGCAGAACACAAAGAACCTATGGAACCTGCCTAATGTAATGAGGATTTCAAAGTTATCAATATTTGTTATGAGAAACTGTCGGAAATGTTAAGAGGATTAAACATAGCCTATCCTTTGGACTAGATGGTCTTTATTTCCGGATTTTGAAAGAAGCGGCTGCAGCAACAGAGAATCCAGTGGTGACCTTCCAGACACACCTGCAATCTCAAATCTTTCCAGTGGCTTGTGAAGTAGCAAAAGAAACATCAGAAAACTCAGAGACAAGATCGGGAACTGCAAACCAATTAAGGTGACATCTGTTTTGGAGAGAATGCTGGAATCTATCATTAAGAACATGGTAACAGAGTAATGAGAAAATGATAATTTTGTGAGGCTGACTGAACATGGGATTTATGAAGAGAAATCAGGTTTGACAAACATGATAGAATTGTTTTGCAAATGAAACCAACAAGCAATAAGGAGGAAAACCAACAGATGTAATATATCTGAATTTTAAAAGTACATTTGATGAAGCATTCTGTAAAAAATGATTACTTACATTAAAAGCAAGGCTTGTAGGGACGTGCTTCATAGATGAGCATGGATAGAGGTCTGAAGAAGGGTCGCAAACCGAAACGTCACCCATTCCGTCTCTCCAGAGATGCTGCCTGTGTTACTCCAGCATTTTGTGTCGACCTTCGATTTAAACCAGCATCTGCAGTTCTTTCCTACACAGCGTGGATAGAGGATTGGTTAAATGCAGGAACAAATAGCAGAAGTAAAGAGGTGATTTTCAGGTTGACAGTTTCATCTCCGTTGAAAACATTAGCGATGCAGTGTTGCTGGTTTCCGATGGGAACGGTGACGGACGCACCACACATCTCTGTCCTCCAGTTCCTGCGGACTTCCGCCGCTGGAAGTATAGTATTTTGGTGTGTGTGTGCTTTATCATCGTTCCTTACAATGCTGTGTACGACAGTGATCGCAACTTCTACTGAAGTGTGGATGGCCATTGGCTCGCTAGAAGCTCATCCGCCCTTCGACGCCCAATGAGGGAATCTCATTGAAACATATAAGATTGTTAAGGGCTTGGACACACTAGAGGCAGGAAACATGTTTCCGATGTTGGGGGAGTCCAGAACTAGGGGCCACAGTTTAAGAATAAGGAGTAAGCCATTTAGAACGGAGACGAGGAAACACTTTTTCTCACAGAGAGTGGTGAGTCTGTGGAATTCTCTGCCTCAGAGAGCGGTGGAGGCAGGTTATCTGGATACTTTCAAGAGAGAACTAGATAGGGCTCTTAAAAATAGCAGAGTCAGGGGATATGGGGAGAAGGCAGGAACGGGGTACTGATTGGGGATGATCAGCCATGATCACATTGAATGGCGGTGCTGGCTCGAAGGGCCAAATGGCCTACTCCTGCACCTATTGTCTATTGTTTATTGTCTATTGACAGGTCTTGTTTTTGGTCCTGCTGGGGTGGGGGAGAAGGTTTAGTCGTTGACTATCCGACCATGGAGCAGGTAGCAAGGGAACACCACTCACCTACACAACAAGGTAATTTATAGTGGCCAATTAAACTACCACTGGGACTCTATTCCTTGAAGCGCAGGAGGATGAGGGTTGATCTTCAGATAAAAGCAGAGGACACACGTTTAGGGTGAGGGGGGAAAGATTTAGTAGGAATCTGAGGAGTAACCTTTTCACACAAAGGGTGGTGAGTGCTTGGAACGAGCTGCCGGAGGAGGTAGTTGCGGCAGGGACTATTGCTACATATAAGAAACACTTAGGCAAGTACATGGATAGGACAAGTTTAGAGGTATACGGGCCAAACGCAGGCAGGTGGGACTAGCGTGTGTGAGACACGTTGGCCGGTGTGGGCATGTTGGGCCGAAGGGCCTGTTTCCACTCTGTAAGACTTTATAACTAGCATGCCTCTGGGATGCAGGAGCAAACCAGAGAACCCAGTGGTTACAGGGAGAATAGTAAGATTAAACGAGAACTTACCAGTTTGAAGTTTGATCGTTATTTTATGAGGAGTAACGTTGAGGGATTACGTGAAGAACCCCGCCAGGACGCATGCGTGTCATTCTTCAAAGCAGTGGTGTGAAATCACAGATAACGGTAATGACTAAACATAGTAAGATTAGAGAAGAGATACCAGTTGAGTATATGATCAAGGGTGGGAGCGGAGGGCACGTTACTCCTCATAAAATAACGATCAAACTTCAAACTGGTAAGTTCTCGTTTAATCTTACTATTTTACTTCGGAGTCACGTGAGTGACTACGTGAAGATTTTAAAGCTCTGTGATTTCATGCCGTGGAAACGAGTCCATGCATCACATCTGCCTTGATTATGGGGAGAATAGTGTTAACATCATTAGACATCAATACGATATTGAAAACCCAACGATAAATATATTAACACCAAATTATAGCCCCTATTTATGGGGTAAATTATATTACAGAACTTAAAATAGTTTCTGCAGATGTTACAGGTTTAACGACTGGTTTGTTATAAATCATTGGAAAGTTTTCTCCGTTGACCATCCTGCTGTCTTGAGGATTTGGTCCATAGGAACATCCAACTTCATAGCTGCCGATGTAGCGGCAGCCCTGGTGGAGTGAGATTTAAAATGCTAGTGTCTACTCCAGCCTTATTAGGACCTGTTTTAGCCATCTAGAGATGGTCTGGACTGTCACTGTTTTGAGTGGCTGTATGTAGCTGATTAAAAGTGACATTTCTTTCCCTCTGATGATCTTAGTATACTCCATATATAATAGTAAGTGTGTTACAATACAGAGACGATCATCTGTCGGGTATGCCCTGAATTCTGTTTTTAGGCCTGCTGACCCCTGTCTGTTCTGTTTGACTAATTCATTGATGTGAAAAGTGAAATTTCCAGATGAAATAGTCATGTTGTCCAGCCTTAGGTTCTGTAGTGACTGGACCCTTTGTGCCGTGACCAAGGCCATCAGCATGACTGTTTTCATAGTCAGTTTCTGTAGGGAGAGAGCTGTAGCTGGAGACCAGTTTCTTAACATGGTCAGTACAATGCTCACACCCCATATTTGGGAGTACCTGGTCCTTGGGGGATTTAACATTAAAATTCCCTTCATGAATTTGGTTACCAGGGTGTGTCCCAACAGAATGCCGCTCTGTTCCTTGCCACAGGTATGTTGACAGAGCACTTCTGGCGCAGTTGATGGCACTATGACTGAGCCTCTCATCGTAATGGAGGCTTGCCAGGAATTCCAGAACAGACGGGATGTTCATAGATCTGTGGGTGATCTTTTCTTTGTTACCGGATGGACCAGTAAATTAGGTCTATGATGGATGGTGATGCATGGTTCTAATACCATGTCTAGTATCACCGGGAACCATGGTTGAGTAGGCCAATCGGGTACTATCAAAATACCAGACGCAGAGTCATGCTGTATTTTCCTTAATACCCGACTGATGAGGCAGAAAGGAGGGAATGTATAAATAAACAATTTCCCCCAATGCAGCGAAAATGCATCTGTTGTCGATGCCCCAGGTCTGGTCCCCATGAAACATAATTTGATAACTGGTCATTGAGCCTGGATGCGAAAAGATCGATATCTGGTGTTCCATACCGTGCTGTAATTTCAGCAAATACATTTTTATCCAACATCCATTCAATGTTTTCATTGAATTTGCGTGACCTGGTGTCTGCCACTAAATTTAGTTTACCTGGTAAGTAGGTAGCTGATATCCAAATATCTCTCTGGATACACCATTGCCAAATTGTGTTGGCCAGATTGTCACATGATGTCGATTTGTTTCCACCCATATGGTTGATATATGCTACCACGGTGGTGTTGTCAATTTGTAGTCTAACATGCTGGTGATTTAACCCAGAACAATATGACTTAAGGCCATGGAATGCACTTAACATTTCCAGGTAGTTTATGCCCAGTGTTTGTAATAATGATGCCTCCTGTGCATTCCATCTCCCTCCACAGCTGGAGATGGAATTGGTAGCACCCCACCCAAGTGCACTGGCATCAGTTTGTAGTACCATAGACGGGTTGCTGATAATTATTGGATTGGAACAATACCTGATGTTATGTTCCCACCATTTTAGTTCCATTATGGCCTCTGTTGGTAGCTTCATTGGTCTGTCAAAATGGCCATCATTAATTTTGAGTGCTCTTATTTTTGCTCTCTGTAAATTTCGATAGTGTAAAGGTCCGAATTGTGTGGCTGGAAATGCAGCCACTATCTTCCCAATTATTCTAGCTACCAGTCTAATGGATGGTTTGGTGATGTCAATGATTTCGCTACAAGCCTCTATTAAGGCTGTAACCTTTTCTTTCGGCAAAGTCACTGACATGAGAACTGAGTTAATGGTGAACCCCACATAATCCATTTTTGTTGAAGGCGTTAATTTAGACTTAACTGGATGGATGATAAACCCCAGTTTATCAAACAATTGTTTTGTGGCTGTTACCGCTTGTTTAGCCAATTCCAAAGTTTTGCCAACAATAAGTATGTCATCTAGATATGCCATTACCATGAGTTTTTGTTTCCGCAGTAACGCTAGGGCTGGTTTCAAAATTTTTGTGAACAGCCTGGGGGCTGATGTTAGGCCATTAGGTAGTGCCCTGTATTTTCAGTACTGACCCATCCAGTTGAATTTTAAATAACATCTGTGGTCACCTCTTGTGGGTACTGTATAGTAAGCATCTTTTAAATCGATGCTTGCCATGTAGTAGCCTTCGGAAATCAATTGCTTAGCAGTAACAAAGGTTTCCATCTTGAAATGAATATATTGTACAAAGGTATTCAAAGTAGTCAAATCGATGATGATGCGGCAACCACCATCTTTCTTGTTTTTTATAAAGATGTTGGACACGAATTCCTGTGATTCGTGTTGGGTTTTCTCAATTACTCCTTTTGTATATAGCCGCTGTAATTCAGCATGTGCTTTAGATTTTTCTATGCCTGTGAGCACGAACATTCGGTTCGGTACATGCTGAACTGGAGGGTTATGTTTTTGTATAAATTCTATGGTATAACCCTGGGTACTGCTTAGAATATAAGAGTCGGTAGTTAACTTATTCCATGCATCCAAATAATATCGTAATCTCCCACCAACTTCCATGCTCCCTTTAATTCTTAAGGAACCAGACCCACCTACCTCCATGGTTACCAGTGGGAGGTATGTTACTTCTTCGGCATCCTCCGTGGACGTTGAGGCGCCGTTGTCTGGGTCTGTAGTTGGGTTGGTGTTGAGGGCTTGCGCATTTCCAGGAAGGTCGGTCTGGGCCATGGCCTAAAAAAGACCGATGTTGGGTGTTCCTGGTTTTTGCGCTTTCTCCAGTTTGTCTTGGCCGACTGGTGGGTGCGTAGGGGTGATGTTTTTGGCCGTAGTAGTGCAAATTTGGGTTTCAAAGCCGGTTGGATAGCACTTTTCCTAATATTGTTTAACTTGTATTATGAGTTGCAGAGTAAAGCCAGTGCATCTTGGTGGTCTTGGGTCATGTTTTGCTCATTCAATGTGCGGGCAAAAGCCGTAATTCCTGCTCTTAGGACTTTTAGGACTTTCTGTATTTTTAAGTCCCTATGTCTAATTGATGCCCCGACATGTTTCCAGATGCACTGGTTGACACTGGGGACATTTAGCGACTTGCAGTTCCCTGGTGGTAAGTGTCGTGCCGTGGTGTCCGATAATGCCTGTCCCTGTAGTTGGTTAAAAGACATGAAGTCAATGCTTGCGCTATTTTCGGCTCCAGGTTTAGGCCGGTTTGGTCGGGTTGGATAAACTGGGACACCATATCCAACATGTTTTCTTTCACCCCAGGCATACTAGGGGTATGTTGATCACTCCCCTCTTCAGGGTCAGCCCAGAATTGACCCTCCGTGCTCCCCTCTGATGAGGGAGAAACACTGTGCAGCCCCACAAGAGGTACTGCTGTGAGACTTACTAATTGCCCACTGTGGCTAGCCTCCATCTCCCGGAGCCTGCCACTTGGAGTATTTCCTCCAGCAGCCGCTCCAACCGGCTCCAATGCTCACGGGCACTGGCCGCTCGCGGCTGCTCCTGTTTCCCCAGCCGCTCCAACCGGCCCCAATGCTCACGGGCACTGGCCACTAGCGGCTGTTCCTGATCCAGCAGCCGCTCCAACCGGCTCCAATGCTCACGGGCACTGGCCGCTCGCGGCTGCTCCTGTTCCTCCAGCCGCTCCAACCGGCCCCAATGCTCACGGGCACTGGCCGCTCGCAGCTGTTCCTGATCCTGCAGCCGCTCCAACCGGCTCCAATGCTCACGGGCACTGGCCGTCGCGGCTGCTCTTGTTCCCCGCTCCCAGCCGCTCCAACCGGCTCCAATGCGCACGGGCACTGGCTGCTCGCGGCTGCTCCTGAAGCCGCTCCAACCGGCCCCAATGCTCACGGGCACTGGCCGCTTGCGGCTATTCAGAGTCGGACTCATCGGAGTCAACGACTCTGTTAGTTTTTTGCTTCGCTCTACCGCCCGGCCGTGACCGGTGCGGGAGCGAAGTCGGGCACAGCTGTTCCCATTTCGGGAGATTGGCGTGCCGTTGGCTGCTGCTGCCGGCTGCCCGCAACTCCGCGGTTCTCCCCCGCCAACTTTTCCACAGCATTCGTGGATCTGGTCCATGTCTCCACCTGTAAGGTAAGAGGAAGGAACGCAGAGTCTCCTTACCTGCTGTTCCCAGCTTTCAAATTCTGCCGCTAAGGGAACGTCGTCCCCCCTGTTGTGACTCGTTGCAATGCGTGTAGCGATATGACACTCATGCGTCCTGGCGGGGTTCTTCACGTAGTCACTCACGTGACTCCGAAGTAAAATATGCAATCGACACACGCACACAAAGCACTGTAGGGGAAGATGACTGACTTAGGTGCCTTCCCTCACAGTGGGAAACATTTGATTCTGCTGTGTGGGGATGTTTTATGTTGAACTCTAACGTGTGTTGCGTTCTTTATTTTATTGTATGGCAGTATGGTGATCACATTTCATGTGACAAATAAATGTATCTTGTATCTTGTGAGGCAGTACCACTCAGCTATTCAAAGTATTGGAACTCTCTACCTCAGAAGACTCAAAGACACAATCAAGGCTGCGATTGATAACATTTTTCATCTCTCAAAGGTTAAGGGGGTTGATTGGGAAAATAGATGAAGCCCTGGATCTTATTACATGGTGCCCTTTGCCCTAGTGCTGTCCCATGTCTCACATTCAGTTGAACAATTACAGGAACCAAAAGCAGATTAAAGCCCCTGTCCCACTTTCACGACCTAATTGGCGACCTCTGCCGAATTTGCCCTCGATTCATACTCGCAGCATGGTCGCCACGAGGTCATAGGAGGTCTTCCTCATGCCCGTGAGTGGTCTCCGTGTACTCGTGGGCTCAAGTAGGTCGCGGTGTTTTTCCCACCCTGATAACAAATTCCACAAGTACAAAAATGGTCGGCATGGAAAAAATTGATACTTTTTACACGTAGGTAGGTCCTAACAAATAGGAAGCAGAGAGTGGGGATAAATGGTTCATACTCGGGATGGCAACCGGTAACTAGCGGGGTTCCGCAAGGGTCGGTGCTGGGACCCCAGTTGTTCACAATTTATATAAATGATTTGGAGGAGGGAACCAAGTGTAATATATCAAAATTTGCGGACGATACAAAAATGGGAGGAAAAGTAGGGGATGAGGAGGATAGGAAGAGTCTGCAAAAGGATATAGATAAGTTAGGTGAGTGGGCAACAACTTGGCAGATGAAGTTTAATACTAATAAATGTGAAGTCATTCACTTTGGGAAAAAAAATGATAGGGCAAGTTATTTTCTAAATGAGGAGGAGCTGCGTTGTAATGCAACGCAAAGGGATCTAGGGGTATTAGTACATGAATCACTAAAAGTTAGTATGCAGGTGCAGCAAGCAATCAGGAAGGCCAATGGAGTTTTGGCCTTTATTGCTAGGGGGATTGAGTATAAAAACACGGAGGTCTTGCTGCAGCTGTACACAGTATTAGTGAGACCACATTTGGAATACTGTGTACAGTTCTGGGGTCCATACTTAAGAAAGGATGTACTAGCCCTGGAGGCAGTGCAGCGAAGGTTTACAAGATTAATTCCTGCAATGAGGGGATTGACATATGAGGAAAGGTTAAGTAGGCTGGAACTCTACTCTTTGGAGTTTAGAAGAATGAGAGGCGATCTCATTGAAACATATAAGATCGTGAGGGGCCTTGATCGGGTGGATGCACCGAGGATGTTCCCGATGATCGGGGAGACTAGAACTAGGGGACATAGTTGCAGAATAAGGGGGGGCTCTTTTAAAACTGAGATGAGGAAGAACTTCTTCACCCAGAGGGTGGTTAATTTATGGAATTCACTGCCCCAGGGAGCAGTGGAAGCAGAAACTTTAAATATATTTAAGACTAAAATAGATGGTTTTTTAGCTGCCAAGGGGATAAGGGGCTACGGGGAGAGGGCAGGGATATGGACCTAGGTATGGTTAGTATAGTAAGACCTGAGTGATCTCCTGGACAAGTGTCGATCGCCTGGATTGGGGTCGGAGAGGAATTTCCCGGATTTTTTTCCCGAATTGGACCTGGGTTTTTATCCGGTTTTTTGCCTCCCCCAGGAGATCACGAGGTTCTTGGGGTGGAGAGGGGTGATAGCGGTATAAAGGGGAGGGTAGTGTCTTGTGTTCTGTGTCTTGTGTCTACTGTTTGTGGGTAAGTGTGTCTGTTTAGTGTTCAGCCATGAGCGAATGGCGGTGCGGGCTCGACGGACCTGGTGGTCTACTCTCACACCTACTTTCTATGTTTCTATGTCGTAGTAGGTCGCGATGGTAGTCGTGGGTCGGTAACTGGCCCGAGAAAAAAAATGCAAACATTACATCATTTTATCATGTGATCATTTTCCACTCGTAGCTAGTCGTGGTTGGTCTTAGGTGTGGAAGACTGAGGTCGAGAGGGGTCGTAGGAGGTCGTAGACATAGTCGTAGGAGGTCGTAGACATAGTCGTGGGCGATCGTATACATAGTCGCAGGAGGTCGTAGACATAGATGTAGGAGGTCGTAGGAGGTCTTTTACTTCGTCAAGTCAACATGACCTTGACACTTTTTCAACTCGTCTAGGGTCTTCTAAACTCGTGGATTAGCTCGTCCAAGTGGGACAGGCCCTTAACAGTAAGTCAAGTTAGAAACTTTCTTCCATGTTGCTTCCAATTCATCAAGCAAGTGTCAGTTCCAAATGAAAAGTATAATTAGCTAGTGATTAAACTAGGGCTGCCAATGCTCATAAATAGAAGAGAAATATAATCAGGGACTGTTCGTGCTCTGCTGGGGCAATATCATTTTAAAAAGGCTTTCTTTAGAAACGCTACCGTAATAGGATATTAATAACTATTGGATTGACAAAGCACCTTGACAAGTGATTCGTATGCCTAGCTTTGACTGGCATTCAATGTAATTATCTCAAGACACAAATAAGATCAAATAAACAATTGAGCTGTTTTGATGGTGTTAAACGGCACAGTTGTCATTCGCGTTCTGTTGCAGTACCGGGTACCAAAGCTTAATTCTGTATTATTGCCAATTTGAAGTCTGGTCCTTCAGGAACCCTGGATATATCACTGGTCTATTTATTCACTCTCCTTAAATATATATTGACTGCTGATTCTGTCAATTAGCGAACAAGCGTCTAAATATTTGACATTTTCGGATCATTGTACGTTTATACTTAACTATAGTTAACGGCAAATACTCTTTGGCTGTGATCTCAGTGAAACCCATACACTGGAGCCTGGCATCAGCTCCTGCGACAATACTCACTGTTTGTTCACATCCACAGACAATAATTGCTTCCCCTATTTTAATTCCTAGCAGTCATCTTTGGCTCCCATTGATGGGGCTAATGTAAATACAACCAATAATGTATTCATTGCACCATCCACATAGTTTGAAATCAAGTCCATGCTGCGATAGCTCGCTGATCACAGCTAAACAAAAACCTATGTCCACTTTTCTGGTGGACAAAAATGCTGGAGAAACTCAGCGGGTGAGGCAGCATCTATGGAGCGAAGGAAATAGGCAACGTTTCAGGCCGAACCCCGTCTTCAGACATTTCTGGATTGTCTCTCTTTTCGAAGGAGGATGCAGAGAGGGGCAGAGGGAGAGGGAGAGAGAAAGTGAACATGAATTTCTCTCTCTCTCCATCACTCCCTCTCTCTCTCCTCCCTCATTCTTTCCCTCTCCCTCTCTCTGTTAAATATTCAGTTATTATTCAGTTATTATTCAGTTACAATATTACTGTGGAAGATGGTTCTTCCTTGTATTTATCATCATCGGGAAATGGATTCCAGATAATAAAAAAGCTTCTGGGAACTAGGGAAGCGAAGCAGAGTTAATGTTTCAGTTCAAGACACTCACTACCAGCAGAAAATGTCGGGAATGCTCAGGTTCTTGGTGTTGCTCAGGTCTTGTAGACCGAAGTGTATGGAATTGAAATCTCCCGAGGATAATTCCGTGTGGCTTGGATGGAAGTGCTTGCTTACAGGACCCACTGCATCGTTTGCACCAAAAACAAAGACTGGGCAATTAAAAACGGCTGAATGGAGAGAACAGGAGTGGAGTCTCAGTCCTATGTATGACATTTCCAAATTGCCTTTGCCTTCCTGGAATGAGGGCGTCATTTTATGTGCTTCCCTGATGCTCATGAAAGCACCGTGGTGATCTGTCCTTTTCAACAGATGTACGCTGAAGTTGCCCTCTCAGAATGAAGCAGGTTCAAGCCCTCAGTTGGTAGCTGGGCTAGTTAAAAGAACAAGCTTTGATATTGATCTGGAGCATGGCATGGGACAGATTGGACCCAGACCCTGCTGCAGATACAGTTTTAGAGACACAACATGTAAACAGGTCCTTCAGCCCACTGAGTTCATGCCAACCATTGATCACCCATTCACACTAGTGGAATATCCCCCTTTCTCATCCACTCCCTGCACACTGGGGGTAATTCACAGAGGGCAAATTAACGTACTGTACAAACCTGCACGTCTTTGGGATTGGGGAGGAAACCGGAGCACCCGGAGGAAACCCACGCGGTCACAGGGAGAACGTACAAACTCTGTACAGACAGCAGCCCGAAGTCAGGATCGAACCCGGGTCTCTGGCGCAGTAATGCCCCTGTCCCACTTAGGAAACCTGAACGGAAACCTCTGGCGACTTTGCGCCCCACCCAAGGTTTCCATGCGGTTCCCGGAGGTTGCAGGTGGTTGCCGGAGGTTGCAGGTAGTGGAAGCAGGTAGGGAGACTGACAAAAACCTCCGGGAACTTCCGGGAACCGCATGGAAACCTTGGGTGGGGCGCTAAGTCTCCAGAGGTTTCCGTTCAGGTTTCCTAAGTGGGACAGGGGCATTAGGCAGCAACTCTACCGCTGCGCCACCGTGCCGCTCTTGGTGCCAATCTTGTACGATGGAAGCATTGCACCTTGTGAGTCACTTGGCCGACAGCTCGGGCCCCTCTCTCGTGCAGTGCTCTGGCTCTGCTGTGCAGTCTGACGTGCTATAGTTTGAATGAGACAATAAACTTAGACAGCATCTGCTCCACGGCAGGATAGGAAGGATGCAATGACTAATCCGAAGAAGGGCAGTGTGCGTCAGCAAGTGCCTGGACCACAACATTCACCACTGGGTACTATGTAGTGCAATAATCAAAACATTTACTGCTGGAGGATATTCACCTACAGTCTAACATGAGCTATGAAAATGATAACACTCCCTGATGAGCATTAGAGTCGTAATGATGATTGCAGCAGATGGTGAGACAGAGTACATTTTGTGCTCCTTGAAATAAGATAGAGGAAGAATCTCGTATGTAGTAACATAAAGGCGACATCACATTAAAAGTCTGGGATGATGAAAGTGTGTTGCTCTCAACCATATTCCACATCACACTTCAAATTATCGTCCGGAACAGTTTGTACCAACTCACCAATTACTAATTACTGGGAAGGAACTGCAGATGCTGGTTTAAATTGAAGATAGACACAAAATGCTGGAGTAACTCAGCGGGACAGGCAGCATCTCTGGAGAGAAGGAATGGGCGACGTTTCGGGTCAAGAACCTTCTTCAGACTAATTGACCCAACATTGCACTTCCATTTTAATGGAGACTGCACAAGTACAACTCAGAAAGAAATAGTACTGTTTCACCAGAAGGGCATCGCACAGCATAGAAACATCGAAAATAGGTGCAGGAGTAGGCCATTCGGCCCTTCGAGCCAGCACCGCCATTCAATATGATCATGGCTGATCATCCAAAATCAGTACCACGTTCCTGCTTTTTCCCCATATCCCTGAATAATAGCTCTGAAAAAATCCCTTTGGCAATGATATTATAATGGTCAAAGACATGTCAGTGCTTGAAATGCTTGAAAACTAAAACTGGGGTCTCTGGCGCTGTAAGGCAGCAACTCTACCGCTGCGCAACTGTGCTGCCACCTCTCAACGTTCTCAACGTGAGTTTTTCCGGCATTTTGTGTCTTTCTTTGAGTTCATTGAGCCTGAAGAAGGGTCCCCACCAACCACAATCACCCACACACTATGCATAAGTCCGGTGCAGGTACATGAAAAGACCTTGGACCTGCCCCTCCCCATTGTCAGTGGTCTGTAACAAGGTTTCTAAACTCACGGCTGAACCTGCTGCAATGTGAACTGCCACATCGATGCATAATGAATTTCAGGAACAATAAAAGTGAAGCTTTGAATCTGTTTAATGCTTCCTCTGCATGACATTAAATATTGATAGCTTACCTTGGTTGAGAATTAAGCCCATATTTCTTATAAATGAAAAAAGGTTCTTTGAGTTCCTTTCCGTTTGCTTTAGGCAGGTTGTATTTTTGCCAAGTTCATTTTTGGAGCGAATCGTGGAAAATCACTGGTGGACCTGCCTGATGCCAGACATCTCAGATAAGCACAGAACTCAAGCGAGCAAACAGAGGTGGCATTTATATGCTGTCCCTGTAGACAAGCTTTGTTCTTCCCTCATTGCCCCTCAACTCTTCCGTTTATGCATTTATATTATTTTCCTGTCACAAATATTAACAAGGGGGGGCACGGTGGCGCGGCAGTAGAGTCGCAGCCTTATAGCGCTCCCAGCGCCAGAGACTCGGGTTCGATCCCGACCTCGGGTGCTGTCTGTACGGAGTTTGCACGTTCTCCCCGTCATCGCGTGGGTTTTCTCCGAGATCAGTTTCAGTTTCCTCCCGCACCCCAAAGACGTACAGGTTTGTAGTTAAAGGTAGACAAAAATGCTGGAGAAACTCAGCGAGTGAAGCAGCATCTATGGAGCGAATTAAATAGGCAACGTTTCGGGCCAAAACCCTTCTTCAGACTGAAGACTGAAGTTTTTCAGTGCAGACTCGATGGGCCGAAGGACCTGTTTCTGCACTCTATCGCTAAACGAAACTGATTTCCAATGCAGACTTATGGCCAGATTTTTCCAACATGGAGTCTCGTGTCCCTGTTATTAATGGAAACCTGAATACACTTGATGGGCTGAATGGCCTCCCTTTTCACCTACTTCTTGAGGTCTTACAGCCTGAGGCAAAGCAGTTGCATATTGCAACGTGCAGGTATAGGCTCTGCTGACTTGTCTCTCCACCAAACAGACAAATGATATTTGGCTAACCTTGGAACAACTGCAGCATTTTTCAGCATTGCTTGGGAATAGTTTAGAGTCTTGCAGGGCAGCTGGAGGACCTCAAACCTTCAAAGCCTTTGGGTCCAGGAAGAATCGACCAGAGTTAATATCCACCTCCAGTTTCATTGACAATTTTACCAAGTATGTTTTATATGCATACTGGCACCTCTTAAAAGTTAAAGACTAGAGAGCCGAAGTGACAACAAACAGTTAAGCAGACTGGTACTTTATTCCTTGGAGTGCAGGAGGATGAGGGGGTGATCTTATAGAGCTGTACAAAATCATGAGAGGAATAGATTGGGTAAATGCAGAATGTAGGAAGGAACTGCAGATGCTGGTTTACACTGAAGATAGACACAAAATGCTGGAGTAACAGCAGGTCAGGCAGCATCTCTGGAGAAAAGGAGTAGGTGATGTTTTGGGTCAAGACCCTTGTAGAGTCTGGGTAAACAAACAAGAGTCTTTTGCCCAGAGTAGGGAATTGAGAACCAGAGGACATGGATTTAGGTGAGAGAGGGAAAGATTTAATAGGAACCTGAGGGTCAACTTTTGTACACAAAGGGTGGTTGGCGTATGGGACGAGCTGCTGGAGGAGGTAGTTGAGGCAGGTACTATCGCAACATTTAAGAAGCATTTAGATAGGTGCATGGATAGGAAAGGTTTAGAGGGATATGGGCCAAACGTGGGCAGGTGGGACTAGTGTAGGTGATGCATGCTGGTCAGTGTGGACAAGTTGTGCTGAAGGGCCTGTTTCTGCGCTGTATGGACTACATGACGAGATTTACACATTTTTCATTTGATTTTATACTTTTTTATTTGGTAGTTTATTAAATTAGAATTTGTGTGGCAACAAGATCAAAGCAGACAATGGGGGTATATTGATGGAAATAATTGCTCATAAATAAAGCTTTATTTATATAACCGGCAACTGATTATGGCACTTAATCTAATTATTTACCATGAGCATTGTTGGAATAAGAAACCTATATTGCTTCAAATGTTCCTACACTGAGAACACATCTGATATCCTTAAGGGGCTGTCCCACTTGGGCGACCTAATTGGCGAGTTTGGAAGAGTTTGAAAAAATGACATGTTGAAGACCTCCTTCGACTATGTAGAAGATCTCCGTGGACCTCCTTCGACTAGCTACGACTAGCTACAACTAGCTACGACTAACTTCAGGAAAATTGGACACCGAATAGTGGAGAGTGAAGACAACCTCCTTCGATCTCCTTTGACCTCCCTTCGACCTCCCTTCGACTATGATGAAGACTATCTACGACTACCCTCGATTACCTACGACTAACAGGCCGACGTACTACGACTAAACCTACAAGTAAAAAAAGTATCGAATTTTTCCATGGCGACCTTTTTTTAACTCGCGGGCATTTTTTAACATATTGAAAAAAACGCCGCGACCTAGCTGAGACCTTGAGTACGCGGAGACCACTCTCGAGCATGAAGGAGAGTTACAAAGACCTCCTGCGACCTCGTGTCGACCATGCTGCGAGTATGAGCCAAGGGCAAACTCGCCAGAACTCGCGGATTAGGTCGCCCAAGTGGGACAGCCCCTTTAATTTTCTGACCGTGTTTTTACCACAGCGACAAATGTTTTAGTGTTCAGCAACTTTACGGTTAAATGCTTCAATTCATTTTTATTTGTTCCAGTGTCTTTATCTCTCGAAATAGCAGGGTAAATGGAACAAAGGGACAGTGACCTGTACAGAAAGGAACTTCTTTCTTGCAAGTAAAGGTGCAGTAATTACAGTCTTCTTTTGAAGCTGAATTGTCTGGCTCATGAATGCATATCTCATGCTCTGCACACACTTCATGGAATATTAATTGGTTGAACAGGGTTCTTGTTTTTGGTAAAAAGATACTGGGTATCTTTTTTGATTAAAATTTAAAAAAGTAAATCATGTTTGCCTTCACTAGGTGGCCTGTGTAGATTTCACCTGTTGCATGTCCTCTTTGTCAAGTATAAGAATATAAAAAAACTAGGAACCGTCCTGTCTTTCAACCCTGCTCCACCATTCACCAAGAACATGGCTCAATTTCCTATTCAGCCGATATTCCCATGTCACTTAATATCCAGAGGTTAATTGATCTGAGACACCTCAGCCCTCCAGGGTAGCCAATCCCACATATTCACCCTTTGTAAGTGAAGACTCTTCATCTCTTAATAACTTGATCTTCATTCGGAGACTGTGACCCCTGGCCTGAGATTTTAGTTTAGTTTAGGTTAAAGATACAGCACAGAAACAGACCCTTCGGCCCACCAGGTCCGCGCTGACCAGCGATCCCCGCACATTAACTTGACATTAACGCTGACCAGCAATCCCCGCACACTATCCTGCACCCACTAGGGACAATTTTTATATTTACCAAGCCAATTAACCTACAAACTTTGGAATGTGAGAGGAAACCGAAGATCTCAGAGAAAACCCACGCAGGTCGCGGGGAGAACGTACAAACTCCGTACAGACAGTGCCCGTAGTCGGGATCGAACCCGGGTCTCCAGCGCTGCATTCGCTGTAAGGCAGCAACTCTACCGCTGTGCCACCTTGACTGCCCTCAAGCTGTAAGGTGAAGGACAAAGCTTAAAGGAAATGTGTGGGGCAAGTTTGTTTAACACAGAGGGTGCCTGGAACACACTACCGGAGGTGGTGGTGGGGGGCAGATATGATGGTGGCATTTAAGAGACTTTTGGGTGGGCACATTGATCTGCAGGATATGCGAAGGATATGAATTACGTGTAGACAGATAAGATTTGGTGTTAGCAGTATACTCAGCACAGACATTGTGGGCCGAAGGGCCTGTTCCTGTGCTGCCCTATTCTATTAACAGCGACGCATGGTGCAATAACACATTTTTACTCATTAACTCAAATCTCCCAAAGGATGCCAACATATCTTTGCTTAGAATATAGAATACCTTATAGCCCTGTCCCACGGTACGAGTTTATTCCAAGAGCTCTCCCGAGTCTGCCCTGATTCGAACTCGGAGATTTACAGTAATGGCCGCTCGTCGGTACTCGGGGCTCTCGTGGACATTTTTCACCATGTTGAAAAATCTTCACGAGTCTTCCCGTGCTTACCTGCCGTTAGCGAGTCTTCCCGAGTACCTGCCGTTAGCGGTATGAGCCACTAAGAGACGTCCCTGAGCTCCGACGTACCCGCTACGTTCATTCTCCGTGCTTACCACGAGTTTGATTTTTTTTAAACTCGGGAGAGCTCTTGGAATGAACTCGTACAGTGGGACAGGGCTTTTAGGTTCGACATGCCTTAGAATATAGAATTCTAGAACAGTAGAGCGCAGGAACAGGCCTTTTGGCCTTCAATAACATGCTGAACATGATGCCAAGTTAAACTAATCTCCTCTGCCCTGCACATGTTTAGTTTAAGAAGGAACTGCAGATGCTGGAAAATCGAAGGTGGACAAAAATGCTGGAGAAACTCAGCGGGTGAGGCAGCATCTATGGAGCGAAGGAAATAGGCGACGTAACGGGTGTATGGAACAGAGGAGGTAGTTGAGGCTGGGAATATCCCAATGTTTAAGAAACAGTTAGACAGGTACATGGATAGGACAAGTTTGGAGGAATATGGATCAAGCGAGACACTTCTTCAGACTTGCGTTGAGCCTGAAGAAGGGTCATCGACCTGAAACACAATAAGATTTGAAGAAGGGTCTCGACCCGAAACGTCGCCTTTTTCCTTCGCTCCATAGATGCTGCCTCACTCGCTGAATTTCTCTAGCATTTTTGTCTACCTTCGATTTTCCAGCACCTGCAGTTCCTTCTTAAATAAAAATAAAAGGAGTTTCTCCAGCATTTTTGACCACATGTTTAGTTTAGTTTAGTTTAGATTATTTGATTGTCTCGTGCATTGAGATACAGCGAACAATACAAGAGCCATTCAGTGTACAGATACATGATGAAGGGAATAACGTGAATAGTACAAGAGACTGTAAATTCCAATCAAAGCTAGTCAGAGGGTCTCCAAAGAAGTAGACAGTCGTTCAGGACTGCTCTCTAGTTGTGGTAGGATGGTTCAGTTGCCTGGTGACAGCTGATCCATATCCCTCCCATTTCCTTTTATACCTGAGCACTAGTTTCAGTGGCCTGTGCAGAAGATCACCTGGGTCCCATTGACTATGCATTTCTCAATCCATCACCATTAAAATAAAAAGACCTTCTTCCGTACAGTGTTGCATGCTGAAGTGGATGACCTCTCATTTATCCACATTATGTTCCACGTGCCATAACCCACTCACTAACCTTACTCACGTCACAAAGCATCTTTACATGCCTCTCCCCATTCACAATCCCACCCAGCTTTGCATCATCAGCAAGCCTGGAACTAAAAGCAGGCAAAAGGTTAATTGACCTCCACATAATTAATCCACATTAACATCTTTCCGAAGGGGAAAAATAAATGCAGTTTTTCACATTTTCACAAAATGGAATTATGAAAATATTTTTGAGTTGATAACTTGAATGTTAAAATCTCATGCTATTTTTTAAAAACCAATTTAAACAAGATTTTGAATTGTTTGCACTTTTCTATATCATTAGCAACACCAGCATTTTTTCCCGTTCCTAACGACCCTTCAGTAGGTGATGGGATCCATCAACTGGTTGAAAAATACAGCATGGAAACAGGCCCTTCGGCCCACTGAGTCCATGGTGACCATCAATCACCCGCTCAGACTAGTTTAATGTTGTCCACTTTCCCATCCACTTCCTACACACTAGAGGCAAGTTATGGAGGCCAATTAACCAACAAATCCGATCATCTCTGGACTGTCCTGGTGGAAACCCAAGTAGTCACAGGGAGAACGTGCAAACTCCACATAGACAGCACCCAAGATCAGGATTGAACCTCGGTCTCTGGTGCTGAGAGGCAGCGATTCTTCCAGCTGCACCACCGCGCCGCCTGTATCACCTTCTCGAACCTTCTTGAACCACTGCAGTTTAGTTTAGTTTAGAGATACAGCGCGGGAACAGGCCCTTCGGCCAACCAAGTCCGCACCGACCAGCGATCCCCGCACATTAACACTATCCTACCCATACTAGAGACAATTTACACATACACCAAGCCAATTAACCTACAAACCTGTACTTCTTTGGAGTGTGGGAGGAAACCGAAGATCCCGGCGAAAACCCACGCAGTCACGGGGAGAACGTACAACCTCCGTACAGACAGCACTGTAGGCAGAATCGAACCCGGATCGAACAAGCGCTGTAAGGCAGCAATTCTACCGCTGCGCCACCGTCCCACAGTTCTTGCAGTGAAGTTGACTGCACTTGTCAGATCGGCGGGGAGCTCCGACACTTAGACCCAATAAAGATGAGATCATTTAAGGCTGCAAAAATATTGTTCTAGGAATTCATCTTGTGATGGGGGAGTTATAGAACACAGAAGAACACAGCACAGGAACAGACCATTCGGCCCACACTTTCCATGCTGAGCATGATGCCAAATAAATTAATCTCCTCTGTCTGAATGGGTTCAGGATTTGAGTATAGGAGCAGGGAGGTTCTACTGCAGTTGTACAGGGTCTTGGTGAGACCACGCCTGGAGTATTGCGTACAGTTTTGGTCTCCAAATCTGAGGAAGGACATTATTGCCATAGAGGGAGTGCAGAGAAGGTTCATCAGACTGATTCCTGGGATGTCAGGACTGTCTTATGAAGAAAGACTGGATAGACTTGATTTATACTCTCTAGAATTTAGTAGATTGAGAGGGGACCTTATAGAAACTTATAAAATTCTTAAGGGGTTGGACAGGCTAGATGCAGGAAGATTGCTCCCGATGTTGGGGAAGTCCAGGACAAGGGGTCACAGCTTAAGGATAAGGGGGAAATCCTTTAAAACCGAGATGAAAAGAACTTTTTTCACACAGAGAGTGGTGAATCTCTGGAACTCTCTGCCACAGAGGGTAGTCGAGGCCAGTTCATTGGCTATATTTAAGAGGGAGTTAGATGTGGCCCTTGTGGCTAAAGGGATCAGCGGGTATGGAGAGAAGGCAGGTACGGGATACTGAGTTGGATGATCAGCCATGATCATATTGAATGGCGGTGCAGGCTCGAAGGGCCGAATGGCCTACTCCTGCACCTAATTTCTGTTTCTATGTTTCTATGTCTGTAAATGATCCATATCCCACCGTTCCTGCATATCCAGTTGAAGGCAAAACTTCTATGCATAATCTGTACCTAATTGCCTGACTTGGTATGAAGGCTCTAACGTATAAACCTGACCTAAAGTACCGCAGCAAATGTAAATGACTCTGGTGTGTACATGGCTACCTCTGATCATAGTCGGTCCGATCACTGATGGCCTATCACTATATAATTATACTGCTTAGAAGCAAATGCAAAACCCTTAGAAAATGCATCATTAAAAATCTGCATTACACCTCTCATTGCTCCTGAACCCATTCTCCGAGGCATCGTTGACCTTGCAGGAATGGTTACCGATATAAGGTATGCATATGGAGCAGCTGTTTGGAAAATGTTAAGGGTGTTTAAATAGGAGAGGGAGAGAGAGGAAGGGAGAGATAGAGAGGGAGTGAGAGAGGGAGAGAGGGAGAGGGAGAAAAGCAGTCAGAGGGAGAGGGAGGGGAGGTGAGGGGGAGGGAGAGGGGGATAGGGAGAGAGGGTAGATGGGGAGGAGGGGGGAGTGAGGGAGAGGGGAGAGGAGGTGAGGGGGAGAGAGAGGGGAGAGGGGGATAGGGAGAGAGGGTAGATGGAGGGAGGAGGGGAGAGTGAGGGAGGGGAGGTGAGGAGGAGAGGGGGAAAGAGAGGGAGAGGGAGATACGGAGAGAGGATAGATGGGGAGGAGGGGAGAGTGAGGGAGAGGGGAGAGGAGGTGAGGGGGAAAGAGAGGGGAGAGGGGGATAGGGAGAGAGGGTAGATGGAGGGAGGAGGGGAGAGTGAGGGAGAGTTGAGAGAGGGAGTGGCGGAGGAGGGGGATGGGAGGGAGGGAGAGAGGGTAGAGGGGGGAGGGGGAGAGAGAGGGAAAGGGAGCAAGTGAGAATAAATGAGAGGAAGAGTTAGAAAGGAAGTGAAAGAGAGGGGGTGTGAGCGAGGGCGAGAGAGAGGGGGAGAGGGAGAGAGAGAGATCCAATCATCCCACCTCAAACTGAATTCCAGCCTGGTACTGAAATGTTTTTAAACACATGTAAATCTGACAATATTCAGCAAGAAGTGTCATAAATAACTGGCTTCAAATCTACCTTTGGAACAAGTAAGCTGTGTTTTGCCAAAACAAGGCTCGGTTTCAATGGGCAACATCTTTGGACTGATTCCCATCCACTGAGTGGTTCCTCTGAATTAACATGCACAGTGTGGTGTGGATTCTGCCGGAGTACTTCAAAATGTTTTTGTGCACACAGAAACTGAACGTTAAAGGTCAGGTTCAAAAGGAAAGGTTTCCAATGGATGTTGCTTTAAGTGGCAGCAAGGAATGAAAACTGTGGTGTTGGAGCCAATATTCACAGCCCCAGGACACTGCTGTTGGTCGACTCTCTCAGCCCAACAGACAGAGAGCATGTAAATGCCAATGGGAAGAGCAAAGGGCTTTGAAATGCTGGAAAGTCAATAGTATTCACAGCGATTATTCCAGTGTTCAGTTTCATACACAAACCCTTTGTTCATGATGTAACACATGCAACAACCAGGATTAAATCTCAATAAAATAAAATCCCACCCCGCACCGCTTCCATCGATACCTCTCCTAGTTTTTACATTTCACTCATCTTTAGTTTAGTTTAGTTTAGAGATACACCGCGGAAACAGGCCCTTCGAGGCAGCGAGTCCGCGCCGACCAGCGATTCCCGCGCATTAACACTACCTACACACGTTAGGGATAATTTATACTTTAACCAAGCCAATTAACCTACAAACCTGTACGTCTTTGGAGTGCGGGAGGAAACCGAAAATCTCGTCGCAAACCCACGCGGTCATGGGGAGAACATACAAACTCTGTACAGACAGCACCCATAGTCAGAACCAAACTCGGGTCTCTGGCGCTGCAAGGGCTATAAGGCAGTATATCTACTGCTGTGCCACCATGCCACCCACTCTTCACTCCTCCTCTGACATCCTTTTGTTTCCTTGTCTCCTATTTGTCTCCTTTCAAGGCTGTTCATGCTCCAACGTAGTAGATTGCAGATTGCATCCCTTTGGATTTAGTTTAGTTTAGTTTGGAGATACAGCGTGGAAACAGGCCCTTCAACCCACCGAGTCCGCGCCGACCAGTTATACTATCCTTCACACACTGGGGGGCAAATTTACGCTTTAGCCAAGCCATTTAACCTGCAAACCTGTACATCTTTAGAGAGTGGGAGGAAACCGAAGATCTCAGAAAAAACCCCTGCAGGCGCTGTAAGGCTGCAACTCTACCGCTGCGCCACTGTGCAATCATTCATCTCGATCAGCATTCAACCAGCAATGGCAGAACAATTAATGTTCATTTTGAATATGAGAATGAGCTGGTTTAGTTTAGCACAGGTTGTGGTATTATCAACAATTTAAAGGCAGGTTAAATTTAAACAATTTAAATTGCCTTCTTATCTGATACCCTTTTGTCTCCTTTTGCCTCTTTTTCATCTCTAGACTTTCTCCATCCATCTGCCAACCAACCCTTTTACAGAAACAGTGGTAGGTTTATGGAACGGGCTGCCAGAGGAGGTAGCTGAGGCAGCTCCTATCATGTTTCCAGGGGGTAGTTGAGGCAGTGACTATCACCATGTTTAAGAAACATTTGGACAGGTACAAGGATAGGAAAGGGTTGGAGGGATATGGGCCAAAGGCAAGCAGGTGAGACTAGTGTAGATGGGACAAGTTGGTTGGCATGGGCAAGTTGGGCCGAAGGGCCTGTTTCGACACTGTATGATTCCATGACTTGATGGCTCCACTCTCAGGAGCCTGACAGATCCAAGATTTTTTCTTTTTGACCTTCTTTGCACAGAAATTGGAACAAAGAAATCAAGTGGAAGTTCTGGAAAGGCTAATGCTCCTGTCCCACTTAGGAAACCGGAACAGAAACCTCTGGAGACTTTGCGCCCCATCCAAGGTTTCCGTGCGGTTCCCGGAGGTTTTTGTCAGTCTCCCTAATGGTCGAAAGTGGTTTCCGCTTCTTCTATGTTACGGCGATTATTTAAAAAAATTAAAAACCGGCCGCGACTGAAAATAGGTTGTCGTTTTAAAAATCGGTAATTTTTTAGTTGAAGCCGGTTGCGATGCTAGTTGAAGGTGGTTGCCGGAGGTTGCAGGTAGTGGAAGGTAAGACCTTTTTTTCACCCAGTTTTATTCCATCAGGGAGGTCTTACAGGGCGAAAAGTCTCCAGAGGTTTCCGTTCAGGTTTCCTACGTGGGACAGGGGCATAATGGGCAATAATAGGTAATTTTTAAGGCAACTGCAGGTGACTAGTTTGTCGCCACATGTTCGCCGGTGGTCATCAGTCTCCTCAGTCGCGCAAAAAGCCGTGGCGTCTTTCTGGTCGGCGCTAAATTTTCAGCATGTTGAAAAATTTCCGTCGACAGTGGGTTTGAAGCCAATGAGCGTAGCTTGACTTCTCCTGACGTAGGTGCTGTCGTAGGTTGTCGCCAGGATGACGTAGGTTGGCTCTGGTTTTTCGGTGACCTGCTACGCCAAGTGGGACAGGCCCATAAGAAACAATATCTGCAGTCTGGTTTGAAACTTATTGCAACAGTGAGAGGGACAACTCCTACAGGATGTGAGGTTCCTTTACAACAATAGAATACTAAGCCATCGACAGAACCATTCAACAATGTACAAGTAGCAATAGAAATTGCTGTCAACACAAAGAATACTGTCCAAACTGAAAGCATTCCGGCTTTATATAAGTCATTTGACCCACGTTTCTTTGACTTCTGAAAAAACTCTGCTTTGTGCCCTTGATTGACTGAGTGTTCAATTATTGTCAAGAACATAAAAAGGCATGAGATGGGTAAAAGGTATCCATCTGTCAGCTGTTGTTTCCATAGACTGTGTACAACCTGACCTCTCCTGGACCCTATCCACTCATGTAATGTCCTGGGGAAAGCCTCTGTGAAAAAGCTCTTAGCTCCCTAAGGTAATCACACAAATACTGCAGTACATCTATCCATCTTTGCTATTCAAGCCTGGCCAATGCACGGACTGGAGACAGAACTGTTCCCTTTGCCCCAACAATACATCAACCACGGAGTGACTATTCAACCATCTGAAACTGTAACCTTCAACCCCAATTCCCAAACTGATGATGAAACACTTGAAGGTTACTATCAAAACTGGAGGGCACTTCACAATTTATACTTTTTTCCAGTACACATAAGAATTTTAGCATCCCTCTTGGGAGTTTGCAAGCCGATGATTTAATTTGGATAGTTTTGTTTACACATTGAATGCAGATGACGTTGGCTACTGGTTGAAGTTGCCTCTGTAGGTTGACTAATCCCGACATTGTGTGGGAATTGAAGTAACAGCTGAGGTTACTGAAGCACATTGGGTTTGTTGATGGTACGCTATGATGTTTATTCAATTGTCTCACAGTGTCAGTCTCAGTAATGCCTCCCAGCTGGCTGTTCACTATTTAAATCTCAATATTCAAAACCAAACAAGGGGGAAACTAACAGCTGGAACTCTCTGATTCAGTATTTTCCCTGGGCGGTGGAAGGTGAAATAACAACCCAATGGATCTCACTCCTAATGACCATCTTTGGTGGTCCTTGATTGTTGAGGTCCCAGCTTCCTCGCCAGTGCTGTGGGTTCTGAAGTGGGTGAAGAGCCGTGAATGGGACTTGAAGGAGTCTCCACCGCAGGTGAGGCAGTGGATCCTCGATGGGGTGGGTGGGAGGCTGCTCAGGATCTGGTGTGCATCTTCTTCACTTTGCACTTGGCCTCGATTCATTGAGATTGGAGACGCTCAGCACTTCTTCCTGGATGTTCTTTCTCCTTGTTAAATAGCCACGTGCCCGGGAATCCCATGAGTTGGTGAAGATGTAACGATGTTTCAGCATAACTATGAGAATGACCTTGAGGCATTTTCCTTGTGCTTTGTCTAGTTGAGAGATACAGTGGAGAAACAGGCCCTTTGGCCCACCGAGTCTGTGCTGACCAACAATCATCCATGCACCAATTCTATCCTACACCCAACTATCATCTTGGATAGTAGGTAAACCTATAAACACTGCACATCAACATCTTCTGGACTGGAGGATTTTCGCAAGATGTCTTTAAGCATAATAATAATAATTTAATGCATTCATAACTATTAATTAAAAAATGTAGTTTAGCTTCTAATTGAAAATTAAATGATTTTTGACGTATGTTACTACCTTGCTCTACTTCTCTGGGGTGCATAAGAAGGTCTAGACTCATTACATTTGAACCCAGATCTGATGAAAGACCATCATTCTAAAATTTAATTCCGATACTCTCTTTACATTTATTGCCCAACCTACTTAGAGTTTTCAGAATTTTCCATTTTTATGCGAGAAACTCCTTGTTCAGACGGAGAGACAGGGAGGCAGGAGAGGTGACCTATGCCATGTTGATTGGGTATTGATAATGGCCCTGTCCCACGATACGAGTTCATTCCAAGAGCTCTCCCAAGTTTGCCCTGATTCGAACTCGGAGATTTACGGTAATAGCCGCTCGTCGATACTCCGGGCTCTTGTGGACATGTTTCAACGTGTTGAAAATGTAATGTAACCCCACTTTTTAAAAAGGGAGGGAGAGAGAAAACGGGGAATTACAGACCAGTTAGTCTAACATCGGTGATGGGGAAAATTCTGGAGTCAGTTATTAAAGATGGGATAGCAGCACATTTGGAAAGTGGTGAATTCATTGGACAAAGTCAGCATGGATTTATGAAAGGTAAATCATGTCTGACGAATCTTATAGAATTTTTCGAGGATGTAACTAGTAGAGTGGATAAGGGAGAACCAGTGGATGTGTTATATCTGGACTTTCAGAAGGCTTTCGACAAGGTCCCACATAAGAGATTAGTATACAAACTTAAAGCACATGGTATTGGGGGTTCAGTATTGATGTGGATAGAGAACTGGCTGGCAGACAGGAAGCAAAGAGTGGGAGTAAACGGGTCCTTGTCAGAATGGCAGGCAGTGACTAGTGGGGTACCGCAAGGCTCAGTGCTGGGACCCCAGCTATTTACAATATATATTAATGATCTGGATGAGGGAATTGAATGCAACATCTCCAAGTTTGCGGATGACACAAAGCTGGGGGGCAGTGTTAGCTGTGAGGAGGATGCTAGGAGGCTGCAAGGTGACTTGGATAGGTTGGGTGAGTGGCAAATGCATGGCAGATGCAGTATAATGTGGATAAATGTGAGGTTATCCACTTTGGTGGCAAAAACAGGAAAGTAGACTATTATCTGAATGGTGGCCGATTAGGAAAAGGGGAGATGCAACGAGACCTGGGTGTCATGGTACACCAGTCATTGAAAGTAGGAATGCAGGTGCAGCAGGCAGTGAAGAAAGCAAATGGTATGTTAGCATTCATAGCAAAAGGATTTGAGTATAAGAGCAGGGAGGTTCTACTGCAGTTGTACAGGATCTTGGTGAGACCACACCTGTAGTATTGCGTACAGTTTTGGTCTCCTAATCTGAGGAAAGACATTCTTGCCATAGAGGGAGTACAGAGAAGGTTCACCAGACTGATTCCTGGGATGGCAGGACTTTCATATGAAGAAAGACTGGATAGACTCGGCTTGTACACGCTGGAATTCAGAAGATTGAGGGGGGATCTTATAGAAACTTACAAATTTCTTAAGGAGTTGGACAGGCTAGATGCAGGAAGATTATTCCCGATGTTGGGGAAGTCCAGAACTAGGGGTCACAGTTTAAGGATAAAAGGGAAGTCTTTTAGGACCGAGATGAGAAAATCATTTTTTACACAGAGAGTGGTGAATCTGTGGAATTCTCTGCCACAGAAGGTAGTTGAGGCCAGTTCATTGGCTATATTTAAGAGGGAGTTAGATGTGGCCCTTGTGGCTAAAGGGATCAGGGGGTATGGAGAGAAGGCAGGGATGGGATACTGAGTTGGATGATCAGCCATGATCATATCGAATGGCGGTGCAGGCTCGAAGGGCCGAATGGCCTACTCCTGCACCTATTTTCTATGTTTCTAAAAATCTTCACGAGTCTTCCCGAGCTTACCTGCCATGAGAGAGTCTTCCTGAGTACCTGCCGTTAGCGTTACGAGCCGCTAAGAGACGTCCCCGAGCTCCGACGTACCCGCTACGTTCATTCTCCGTGCTTACCACGAGTTTGATTTTTTTTTAACTCGGGAGAGCTCTTGGAATGAACTCGTACAGTGGGACAGGGCCATAACTTTCTTCACCCAGTTCAAAGAGTAATTAATGCCCTGTTGACAATGCCAGTGTTTCTTATCATGGACCATTGTGCTGATCTATTGCTTTAATTTGGACAATTTTATTTTCATTAGCGAGAGTACAGTCCAATTCTGCTCAGCCTCAGTGCGGCTACTGAACTTTGATCCTGGAACTGTTGCACCACCTTCTGAACCTTCCGAATATTGTAGCCAGCAGGGCTGTACTTTGCATACCGCCAACTTGGAAAATTTTACATTTTTTTATCAAGCCCATTAACCTACAAACAGTAGACAACAGACAATAGGTGCAGGAGTAGGCCATTCGGCCCTCCGAGCCAGCACCGCCATTCAATGTGCTCTATCTAACTCTCTCTTAAATCCATCCAGTGATTTGGCCTCCACTGCCCTCTGTGGCAGGGAACTCCACAAATTCACAACTCTCTGGGTGAAAATGTTTTTTCTCACCTCAGTCTTAAATGGCTTCCCCTTTATTCTAAGACAGTGACCCCTGGTTCTGGACTCGCCCAACATTGGGAAAAATTTTCCTGCATCTAGCTTGTCCAGTCCTTTTATAATTATACCGCCTGACCCACTGAGTTACTCCACCATTTGGTGTCGATCTTTGGTGGAAACCAGCATCTGCACTTCCTTCCTACACATCTTTCGACTTTATTCTCTGTCGCACATGTATCAGTTCCTCTTTGATTCCTTTGCCTCTTGCAAAGATTCGGTGGAATTTATAGTAGCCAATTAATCCACCAGAATGTCTTTGCTCCTGTTTCATGAGCTCTAAATCTGAAACATGGACCTTCATAAAACTGGTAAAATGTTAATCTGTTCATTGCTTGCCCTGACAATGAATTAATTGAAAGCACTGTGCATCTTCCTAAATTCCAGTGGATGGAGATTGCCTCAGGCGAGTTTATTGTCATTTCCAATGACTGATGAGTTCACGCTATCATTATGGAATCATTCGGGGATGAGATGGTAAACATGGGAAACACTGAAACATTTGGAAGTGTATACGGTATTTTGAAAAACTGAAGCTTGATGAGGATGTACTTTTAATTTTTTTTTAAAGTAAGCGGCACGTTGGTGCAATGGTAGAGTTGCTGCCTTTTACAGCGCAAGAGACACGGGTTCGATCCTGATTACGGGCGCTGTCTGTACGGAGTTTGTACCTTCTCCCCGTGACCAGCATGGGTTTTCTCTGTGTGCTCCGGTTTCCTCCCACACTCCAAAGATGTACAAGTTTGTAGGCTGATTGGCTTGGTCATATTGTAAATTGTCCCTAGCGTATGTAGGATAGCGGTAGTGGGCAGGAATCGCTGGTCAGCGCGGACTCGGTGGGCCGAAGGACCTGTTTCCGGTCTGTATGTCTATACTAAACTAAACTTGTCAATCGTGTTCCACCCTGCACAGAGAGCATATGCTGTGAATAAGAGGATCTAGATGCCACCGTCATTCATTGCAATGCATTGCTGTACGGTTTAGATTTTATTCGTATTGTGTCTGTTCTTGAAAATGTGCTTACCTTTTGATCGCAATCTGTTGACAGCTGTCGGTCATGGCATGATTAGGGCTTGACGGAATATCGTGGTGAGAGCTGATCTGACTGCATTTGGACAGCTCTGGATTTCCATTGTTGAACGGGTGTAATTGCAAATAGCAGCAGGAAATTGCTGCAAACTGAACGATTTCTCTTTTTTTCCCCCAAAGCGTAGCTCGTGGAGACAACTTCACAAATAGACATTTAATATGACAGCTTCCTGCAAGAATCAAAGAGGGTAAATATAGCCCACTTTGCCAAATCGTAAGAACTTCAAACACTTAATCCCTCACGGAATATAATGCTAAAAGTTTGTTATTGGCACAAAATCAAGGATCTGTTATAAGACCGTGAGAACATAAGAGAGGAGCAGAATTGGGCCATTCGGCCCATCGAGTCCGCTACTCCGCTATCGTTAATCTATTTTCCCCTCTCAATCACAATCTCCTGCCTTCCCTCCATATCCTTTGATGCCCCACTATCATTGGCTACTGTTATTCTTTGACAGAGCTGTATTTTTTAATAAACTCACCAATACAACATCAGTTTCAAAGTCCATTCTGATTAATTGTTAAAATTATTAATATATACAATCAAGCTGAGACAAAAGAGATGAAGAAAGGTGTGCATTTGTACGTCAGGTGATCACATCTTGTTACTTCATTGACTGGTGCTGAGGTGTTTGGAATTAGAGCAGCCATTTTATACGCAACAAGGTCTCTTAAGCATCAGAGGCGAACTCGTTTACTGGTGATTTAATATCCGGTCAGAGGCTGCCGTTCATCTAAAGTGACCTTCAGCAGAGATCCAACACTCCACTGGACTACTGCTGCCTGTTTCTGCGGCAGAGCTTGTACACATAGCTAATACCCAGAGCCAACAACACTGCCAGCTGAGCCAAAGTGACATGCAATCTGATGAGATGCCGTGAGGTATTCTAGCGAGTTGTAAAATATTATCTTCAAGATCCATTCCAGCCCTACACCAGGACTTGAATACGTAATCTAGGGTGACACTGCATTGAGAACTGAGGCAAGGCTACAATATCATTCTTCAGACATTAATTTATATAGAATTTACGGTACAGAAATGGTCCATTCATACACTTGTTCCACACAATTGTATTCCCGCTCTATCCAGATGCATCAATATGACAATCAATGCTTTTCTCCCATGTCCTTCGATTACCTGGAGTTACGGGCTTGAGTTATTGGGAGAGGTTGGATGGACTGGGCCTTTGGAGCATAGGAGGCTGAGGGGAGATCTTATTGAGGTGTACAAGACCATGAGGAATGTGGATAAAGTCATACAGTCTTTTTCCCAGGGTAAACGATTCTAAAACTAGGCAAAGGCTCAAGGTGAGATGGGGGGGTTTAAGAGGGACCTCAGGGCCATTTTTGTTTACTCAGAGGGTGGTCCATATCTGGAATGAGCTGCCAAAGCTACATAAATGGATCCAATTGCAACTTCAAAGACATTTGGACAGATGTATGGAAAGGTCGAGGGATATGGACCAAATTCAGGCCCATGGGACTAACACCAAAATGTCAACTTGGTCGGCATGGTCAAATGACTTAATGACTTAGCTGACTCAGTCTGAGATCGAGACAAGGTCGAGACCCGAAACATCACTTATTCCTTTTCTCCTGAGATGCTGCTATCTGATCCTGAGTTATTCCAGCATTTTGTGTCTTTCTTAGTCTGAGATGAACAACACCATCTCCGGTGGGGAGGCACCGATTCAGGACTTACCTGGACTTACCTTATCTGCATATCTGGACGCCCGCAGCGACGACTGCAGGGGGGGTTGAGGTCCTGACCCTGGAGGAGGACTGAGCAAATTTTGTGCCTTCCAGCACAGTGATGAATGCTGTGTTGGATGTTTGTGTTAAATTTTTATTATGTAATGTGTGATCTTTTTTATTGTACCGCTGCTGGCAAATTCATTTCACTGCACTTTATGTGCAAGTGACGAAAAAAACTTGACGACTGCTAATTTGCTTCAGCTAATTTTTGGATGAGCAAGTTTTGCATCGTACACACCTCTGCCAGTTGCAACCAACCCACGTACAGCAATTTTAACATTGTAAAACTTCCCAGAGCACTTCAAAACAAATTTAGATGTGAATCCACATTTGGAGATTTTAGAGGTGATAATTAACAGTCTGATTAAATAGGCTTTGAAGAGCTGAGGATAGAGAAGCAGAGAGATTTAGATGAAAAATTCCAAGGCTTTTGACCCAGACATGAACCATGATTAAAATTGGAATCTGTGACGGCTGTGGATCGGAGCACAGAAATATTGGATGACTGTATTTTAAAAAGTTCTAGAATACATGTTGTGAAGGATGGGATTATGTGGGTTTATGAGACATTTTAATTTGAACATATAGAGCTTTAATTTGAATTACACATCAACAGCGGAATTGGTTTGAAATTAGCATTTCATTTTTCAGTGTCTGCGTTACAATTATGTTCCAAATGAAGAGAGAAGATAGTTAGCACAGGAAATAACTGAAGATGGATATTATATTAGGCTTCCAGCAGGAACAAATAATGCATTTTGGGAGCAAGCTGTATAATCATCAGTTCATGCTGTATATATCGCAAGCATTACATGTGTGCATTAGATTCAGAAGGGAGTCAAGGGTGAAATATTTTTAATATTTTGTCATGAATATACAAGACTAATTCATTACTGTAAAGGCAGATCTCAGCACATTTTTTTTAACACTATAAACCTCCGAAATATAAATTGTTTCATAGAAGTGTTATTAAAAATGGTCGTTACGATAAATAAAAACGGCATTAAAAATCCAACATCCATTAGGAAATAAAAGACATGACCAAAAGCTTGGCCAAAGAGGTCGTTTTGATGCAGTTTCTTGAAGGAGAAATGAGCAATAAAGATGCGGGGAGTTTTAGCAGAGGGATTCCATGAAGCAATGGTTCGGAAATTGAGGAGCACAGGCAAATTGGAAGAGCACAACAAGTTAGACTGTACTTTGGACTTTAGAGATACAGCGAGGAAACAGGCCCTTCAGCCCACCGAGTCCACGCCGACCATCGATCTCCCCGTACACGAGCACAATCCTACGCAATAGGGACAACTTAAAATTTTACCGAAGCCAATTTATCTATAAACCTGTCGCTCTTTGGAATGTGGGAGGAAACTGGAACATTCGGAGAAAACCCAGGCGACTTCAGGGAGAATGTACAGACTTAGTACAAAGAGCACCCATAGTCAGGACCGAACCCAAGTCTCTGGCGCTGTGAGGCGACAAAACTCTGCCGCGGCGCCACTGTTGTAGTTCTTGATGAGATTACTGGGACGAAGAGGGACAAGGACACGGACGAGGATGAGAATATTGAAATGGAGTCACTGGTAAAATGGAGGCCAGTCAGGTAATAGAGGGTTGGATGGGTGAATTGGATACGTGTTGAGCTCGGCCCACGGCAACAGAATATAAAGATGGCTGAGTGTGAGAATCAAAGTGAGAAAATAGGCCAATCTCTCTCTCCTGCCACTGAAGGCTGTGGAGGCCAAGTCAATGGATCATTTTTAAGGCAGTGATAGATAGATTCTTGATTAGTACAGGTGTCAGGGATTATGGGGAGAAGGCAGGAGAATGGGTTTAAGAGGGAAAGATAGATCAGCCACGATTGAATGCTGGACTAGACTTGATGGGCCGAATGGCCTAATTCTGTTCCTATCACTAACGGACATGATTATTTATCCAGTCCTAAGCTGAAACTGGACAGTATTAAAGCCAGATACAGCTGCAGCTGGATATTTTACAGATAATGTATCCTCGTTGCTTCCACATTAGATTAGGTCAGGAGTTTGCTGTTTGGTGAAAGGCTTTTTCCTTGTCAAACCGATCATGCTTGAAATCAAAGTTCATTATCTGTCCTGAATTTTCAGTAAAATAGCAGGATTGTTGCAGTTATATTCAGTGCATTTACTTTGTGGCAGAAGACACCGCACCTTGTACAAATCAACCGGGTACCCCAAATGCGGCACATAGAGTTAATCCCAGAGGGTAGTTGAGGCAGGGACTATCCCAATGTTTAAGAAACAGTTAGATAGGTAAATGGATATGACAGGTTTGGAGGGATATAGACCAAATGCCGGCAGGTGGAACGAGAGTAGTTGGGACATGTTGGCCGGTGAAGGCAAGCTGGGCCAAAGGGTTCCACACTGTATCACTCTATGACTCTGACTCTCTCTCTCAATCTGAGGGTGGAAGTTTGTCTCACTCCAGAGATTGAAACACAAAGGTTTTGCGTAGTGGTGAGGGAGTGCTGCACTTCCAGCAATGATCTGGGGTGGGAGATTGAAACCTTCACGTGGTCCGCCCTGTTTCGACGAATGCAATCAACCCGGCGTGCACAATCAAATGAGATCAATTGGAACAAGTTGTCCTCCAACTTTAGGCTGTGCACGCCATACGCAGGAAGAAGGAGCAATGATCACCTGGGAAGGAAGCTGACTAGTGTAGACGGGGCACCTTGGTCATAGAGTCCCAGAGTCAGAGTGATACAGCATGGAGACAGGCCCTTCAGCCAAACCTGCCCACACTGGCCAACATGTCCCAGCTACACGAGTCCCACCTGCCCGCTTTTGGCCCAGGGTCGGCGTGGGCAAGTTGGCCGATTAGCCCGTTTCCATGACTGAAATGCCATTATCATCTGCTTTGATGTGTAACCATTCCATTTTCATGCCAGTTCACAAATATGAAAGGGAAGAGATTTTATTCTCAAGCATTGCAAATGAAAAAAAAACAGTTGATCCTTTCTTAAAGATAGATGACTGGAGGTATGAAAGAAATTGTCAAATACCTGTCAGCTGCTGTTAACAAAATCATTGTGGGAGCAATGCAAGTATGAGTGAGTTGAAGAGGAAAATAATTAATCATGATTAAACCCTTTGAAATTAACACAGAGATGCAAATGTGAGAATGTGATTAATGTTGTCAGTTGTTTGCTCTCCTTCCAGCATAGGCTGAAGATTTCAGAGCTAATCTTCCTGCATATCTCTCGGTAAGGACTGATAAATATGTTTTGCAACTTTGCCCAATTGTATTCATCTTTGGTTGGGGATTGAAGGCCTTTTGAAACACGTTTGTAACCCGGGTTGAAAATACACGGTAGAGTTGCTGCCTTACAGCGCCAGAGACCCGAGGTTCGATCCTGATCGATCCCGGGTGCCTGTCTGCATGGAGTTTGTACGTTCTCCCCGTGACCTGCGTGGGTTTGCTCCGGGGTCTCCGGTTCCCTTCCACACTCTAAAGACATACAGGTTTGTTTATTCATTTGCTTGGAATAATTGCTTGGTGTTAGTGCGCGGAGATCGCTGGCTGGTGAGGACTTGGTGGCCTGTTTCCATGCTGTATCTCTATAGTAAACTAATGGGCTGCATGGTGAAGGGGATCAGGGTGCGGGGAGTGGGTGGATGAGAGTAAGGACTGGCACAGTGGCACAGCTCGGGAGCTGATGCCTCACAGTGCCAAAGACCAGGGTTTGGTTCTGACTTCAGGTGCTGTCTGTGGGGAGCTTGTACGTTCTCCCCGTGACCACATGGGTTTTGTCCGGGTGCTCCGGTTTCCTCCCACACTCTAAAGACGTGCAGGTTTGTAGGTTAATTTATCTCTGTTTGTGCATCTAGAGAGCAGGGAGTGGATGCAAAGGTGGGTTAACATAGAACACCCTCCTCCCCAATCTGTTCACATCCCCCAAGCCTTTCCACTCGTCACTTTAATTTCATGTTTCATGTATTTAGTTTTTTGTGTATTTTGTGTCTTTGTGACGGTTGGCAGATCAGGCCACGAGTGCCACGAATTCTCCCCGCCACGGGTACCATGTAATCCCGTGCTACCTGCTCCATGGTCGGATAGTCGGCAACTAAACCGTCTCCCCCACCCGGTTTGCCAGGTGAGGAGGGGGCTGTGGACCCCCAGCAGGACCAAAAACAAGACCTGTCAAAGGGCGGTTGAGCTTCTAGCGAGCCAACGGCCATCCACACTTCAGTAGAAGTTGCGATCACTGTCGTACACGGCATTGTAAGGAACGATGATAAAGCACACACACACACCAAAATCCTAGACTTCCAGCGGCGGAAGTCCGCAGGAACTGGAGGACAGAGATGTGTGGTGCGTCCGTCACCGTTCCCGTCGGAAACCAGCACCACTGCGTCGCTAATGTTTTCAACGATGAAGATGATGAGATCAATTTCCCTCCCGAGATAAATAAAGTTCTATCGTAGCGTATCGTATTATATCGTAGCTACGTGTATGGGTAATTGATGGACGGCATTGACTCAGCAGGCCAAATAACCCATTTTTATAGGTACACAAAAATGCTGGAGAAACTCAGCGGGTGCAGCAGCATCCATGGAGTGAAGGAAACAGGCAACGTTTCGGGCCGAAACCCTTCTTCAGACTGATAGGGTGTGGGAGGGGGGAGAAGGAAGGAAAAAGGGAGGAGGAGGAGCCCGAGGGCAGGGGATGGGAGGAGACAGCTCGAGGGTTAAGGAAGGGGAGGAGACAGCAAGGGCTAGCAAAATTGGGAGAATTCAATGTTCATGCCCGCCGGACGCATGCTACCCAGGCGGAATATGAGGTGTTGTTCCTCCAATTTCCGCTGTTGCTCACTCTGGCAATGGAGGAGACCCAGGACAGAGAGGTCGGATTGGGAATGGGAGGGGGAGTTGAAGTGCTGAGCCACCGGGAGTTCAGGTAGGTTCTTGCGGACTGAGCGGAGGTGTTCGGCGAAACGATCGCCCAACCTCCGCTTAGTCTCACCGATGTAAATCATCCCTGCCCTCCAATCGTACGACATCCTCAAGGTAACCCATTTTTATGCTGTTTTGTTGAATCCAATTCAATTCAATCCAATTCAATTCAATTCAGTTCAGTTCAATTCTATACAATCCAATCCAATCCAATCCAATCCAGTTCAGTTCATTTCACTTTTATACAGTTCAATTCAATTCAATAGTTCTACCAATACAATATATTTGGTTCACGGCTTAAATGATCATACGGCTTAATTCTAACGCATGTTATCAAAAGCTATCAAAACTCCCATCAACGTTTGTCCCTCAACCAACCAAGCAGATTAATGTGTCATTCACCCATTCGAATGCTGGATTGGATCTCTCTTTGCTCAGTTTTCTGTCATTTCTCTGCATAACTGAAACATCTTGGTTTAAGATGAGGGGAAAAGAATGTAATAGGAACCTTTGGACTTTTACACTTTGGAGATACGGAACAGGTCCTTTGGCCGACGATGACCAGTGTTCCCTGGACACTCGCACGAACCTACACACATGAGGGACAATTTACAATTTTAATGAAGCCACTTAACCTGCAAACCTGCAGGTCCTTGGAGTGTGGGCGGAAACCGGAGCACCTGGAGAAAACCCACACGGTCACAGGGAGAGCATACAAACTCCATATAGACAGCACCCATAGTCAGGAATGAACCCATGTCTCTGGTGCAGCTCTACTGCTGTGCCACTGTGGGGTAACATTTTTTACACAAAGTGTGGCAGGTTTATAGAACAAGCTGCCAGAGGAAGTAGTTGAGGCAGCTACTATCACAAAGGATCCTTTCTCTCCGGAGATGCTGCCTGACCCGCTGAGTTACTCCAGCACTTTGGGTCTGTCTTGGGAATATAAACCACCATTTGCAGATCTTTGGTCTGGCAAAAGTAAGGGACAGATAAGGGGACTATGGATACAAGAAACTGCCGAGGCTGGTTTACAAAAAAAGGCACAAAATGCTGGAGTAACTTAGCAGGTCAGGCAGCATCATTGGAGAAGATGAATAGGTGCCATTTCAAGTCGGGACCGTTCTTCAGACTGAAGGAGATGGTTCACCATTACCCCCATGGAACTGTTCATCCCTCCTTCTGTTTCTAGCAGAGCACCCAAGGATAATTCAGAACCTGGTGTCAGGGCCAAGCTCGAGTTGGAAGAAAAGAGTGAAGATAGTCGATAGGCTCTGCCAACATGGTTGGTTCCACAAACAATGTTGAAAGTAATGAGAGAGGGAGGGAGCAAGGCCAAAGGTTTTAGGACAGTGTCATTGTTGTCAGAGCAGAAGGAGAGAAATCAGTACATTACAAACAGAAACCAAGGCATGAGAAGACTTTGCAAGCAGGAAAGGGAGGATAGGTCAGGATTGATGGAGACTACAATGTTCTTCACTGTATTGCTGTTTGATAAAAGCAAGTAACAAGGATACGGCTTCAAATCAAACATTCCTTATTGATGGCAATCAACACACATCTACAGCAGTCGCAGATGCAGAGAAATGTATCATACGTCATGCCACATCATGCAAAGTGTTCTCAATAGTTTATATGTAGTCAATAGATCACAGTTCAAAAAAAGTAACAAATCCAAATCAAGGAAACCAGCGATCCTCGCACATTAACACAAGCCTACACAGTGTAGGACAATTCACCAAGTGTGCAAAGCCAAGCCAATTAACCTACATGTCTTTGGAGTGTGGGAGGAAACCGAAGATCTCAGAAAAAACCCACCCGGTTACGGGGAGAACGAACAAACTCCGTACAGACAGCACATGTAGTCGGGATCGAACCTGGGTCACCGGCGCTGTAAGGCAGCAACTCTACCGCTGTGCCACCGTGCCAAATGTTGGCAACATCGCGTGGCTGATGATTAAGAACAGGGTTATTGAGCAGTGGTTAACTGATTGGATTTCTCCTGCTTTTCATGAGCGGGACATTCCTGAGCAATCCTCTGTACAGCCAAATAGATGCCGGAGTTGTAATTGTGGTGGAATAGTGTAGCTGGAAGTACCTTCAGTATGGCAAGTCCTTTCATATCCTGAATGTCCCTTTACACCAACGTAATGTTCTTTGTAGTCACCATAGCAATGTGTGACCCGTGACAGCCAATTAGCACACAGCAAGCTTCCACACACAGGAATGTGATGGCAACCAGATAATCTAGTGTTTCTTTATCTGCTTTCAATTGAGTTATATGCATTGGCGCAGAAACTGGGAATGATTCAGTGCCTCTTGCCAAAACAGACACGTGGTCCAGAGAGAGGAGATAGGACTCTGATGCATTCTCCCAATTAAAGATTGGTTTAAGAAGGAACTGCAGATGCTGGAAAATCGAAGGTACTCAAAAAAAACTGGAGAAACTCAGCGGGTGCAGCAGCATCTTTGGAGCGAAGGAAATAGGCAACGTTTCGGGTTGAAGAAGGGTTTTGGCCCGAAACGTTGCCTATTTCCTTCGGTCCATAGATGCTGCTGCACCCACTGAGTTTCTCTTGTTTTTTTGTGTACCTGACGACTAGTTTAGTTTAGTTTAAAGACACAGTGCAGAAACAGGGCCTTCGACCCAGTGAGTCCGCACCGACCAGCGATCCCCACACATTAAAACTATCCTTCACACACTAGGGACAATTTTACATTTATTCGGTAGGGGGCGCTGCACTGGCAGCAGCCTGTCGGCAGCGTGTCTGTCTTTTTTCAACTTTTTTTATTTTTTTAGTATGTTTAAAAGTCTGTTTTTAATGTTTCTTTGTGTGTTATGTGTGGGGGGTGGTGTGGGGGGGTAAGGGGGAAACCGTTTCGGCCGCCTCTTCCATGGAGAGGCGACTTTTTCAGGTCGCCTCCCCCGTGGCCTAACAGCATGGATCGGCGCCGACTTTCCCGGAGACGCGCCCGGAGCTTCAGCGGCGGGCACAGGGTGGACTCTCGGCGCGGAGCGGGTGAGACCTCGCTAGAGGGGAGCGCTCCGTTACGCTGGCCCGCGGCAGCCGGCAGCCTGAAGCCGCGGTCTGCAGAACTCCAGCTGGTGCGGCGTCTACAGCCCGGGATCTCACGTGGAGGACCCGGGGGGAAGAAGAAGCTTCCACCGCCGGCCCGCGGCCGTCTTCTACCGCGGGCGCGGTATGGACTTAACATCACCCTAGGAGGGGAGCTCCGACCGCCGGCCCTGCAGACTGCGGTGCTTCCGGCTGCGGCACGGCAGGTACTTTAAAACTTTGACCGCCGGCCTGCGGCCTACACCAGCCTGAAGCCGCGGTCTCTGGTTGGGAAGAGCCGATCCTGGACTCACCTTGACTTTGACTTTGTCCCTTACCATCTGGACGCCCGCAGCAACGGCTGTGGAGGGTGGTGGTCCCGACCACGGGGGAAAATGGAGGAGGACTGGCCAAGCTCTGTGCCTTCCACCACAGTGATGAATGCTGTGGTGGATGTTTGTGTAAAATGTTTATTGTGGTTGTGTTCTTTATTATTGTACCGCTGCTGGCAACCCAAATACCACCGACCTTGGTTGTGTGGCAATTAAATTATTTCAATTCAATTTCAATTTCAATACCAAGTCAATTAATCTACAAACTCGTATGTCTGTGGAGTGTGGGAGGAAACCAGAGCACTCGGGGAAAACCCACGTGGTCATGGGGAGAAAGTACAAATTCCATAAAGACAGCATCCATGGCCAGGATTGAACCGGGATCTCTGGAGCTGTAAGGCAGGAACTCGACCGTTGCACCACCGTACCACTCTATTATTGCAAGATTCACTAATGGTTTGTCCTACAAATCATGGGAGTGTGAATGCATCTGATATTCAAAGGCAAGAGTGCTGTCAACGGAGTCCTGTTTGCTTCTGAACTCAGCTTCCATCATTGCCTGAAGTCAGGTTTTGCTTTTGTGAAACACTTTGTGAAACATTTCCATGACGCACAGAGGTGTTAAATAAATACGTCATAGTTTCGAAACAGAAATTCCGTGGCATACGGACAAAATCTCCTTTGAAAATGGAGGGAGATTTTTGTCATCAAAATGGGAAATCTGTTTTTCTTTAATCTTAGAATTGGACTCCAATAAAAGTTGAATTGTAGAATCCCATAAGGAAGCTTGTGTTTTAAACTTTATATTTTTACTGAAGAATAACCGCAAAGTGCAACTTCCAAACAGAAATAGTATCTCCGTACACCACGGTCTTTTTCCCACACTTTACAACTAAGAGGTAGATGTCATTCAACCAACCATGAGGCATGGGTGCAAGACAGAAAATAGTTTCAATGTAGATGGAAGTGGATTTGTCAGACACAAAATGCTGGAGTAACTCAGCGGGTCAGGCAACATCGCTGGAGAAAAAGGATGGGTGACGTTTTTCGGGTCAGGACCCTTCTTCAGACTGCATTTGAAGCAGGCTGAAGATGTACAAACATAGAAAATAGGTGCAGGAGTAGGCCATTCGGCCCATCGGCTGACCATCCTAAATCAGTACCCCGTTCCTGTTTTCTCCCCATATCCCTTGATTCCGTTAGCCCTAAGAGCTATGTCTAACTCTCTCTTGAAAACATCTGGAAGACACTGCAGTCTAAAGAAGGGTCCCAACCCGAAACGTCACCAACCCTTTTTTTCCAGAGATGTTGCCTGACCCACTGAGTTACTCCAGCACTTTGCATCTATCTTTAGCACACACTGGCACCTGCAGTTCTTGGCCTTTGACTCTTGTTGAATTGATTTCACACATTTGAGCATTTTTTTGATTCACTATTTGTTGCAGCTTTGTTGCGTGACGAAAGCATACGTGCAGACAAAGAGTTTAGCGCTTATTACTCAAAATCAAATTATATGTATAAATGTGGTGCCTTAAGGCAAATGCGAGTCTTGTCAGGGAGATGAACCCTTCTCTGGCAACAAGAATGAGCTGCTGGATGGTTGTCATGGGAACGGAGGACTCTGGTGAGTGTGCTATGCTTGGGCAGCATAGGGTGGGTATGGTAGTCAGTAACAGGATATCTGTTCATTGAAGAACAGGGCGCCGGTTAATCAAATAACCTGGTTTTATTCCATTCAACTGGAATCCAATAGTCGAAAAGCAAAAAGAGAAGTGGCAAATGAGGTTTATTGTAGGCGTAGTGATTCATTCGACTCTCCCAGCCAGCCATGACCAAGGGGAAGAATGAAGCTCGTGTTTCTGTTACTCTCTCTGACCCTGGTCGGCGGACAGGAAGCAAAGAGTAGGAATTAACGGGTCTTGTTCAGACTGGCAGGCTGTGACTAGTGGGGTGCCGCAAGGCTCGGTGCTGGGACCCCAGTTGTTTACAATATATATTAACGATTTACACGAGGGAATTAAATGTGACATCTCCAAGTTTGAGATGACACAAAGCTGGGTGGCAGTGTGAGCTGCGGGGAGGATGCTATGAGGCTGCAGGGTGACTTGGACAGGTTGGGTGTGTGGACAGATGCATGGCAGATGCAGTATAATGTGGTTAAATGTGAGGTTAGCCACTTTGGTGGCAAGAACAGGAATGCAGATTACTATTTGAATGGTGGCAGATTAGGAAAAGTGGAGGTGCAACGAGACCTGGGTGTCCATGTACATCAGTCACTGAAAGTAAGCATGCAGGTACAGCAGGCAGTGATGAAAGCTAATGGCATTTTGGCTTTCATTGTGAAAGGATTTGAGTTTAGGAGCAAGGAAGTCCTACTGCAGTTGTACAGGGCCCTGGTGAGACCGCACCTGGAGTATTGTGTGCAATTTTGGTCTCCGAATTTGAGGAGGGACATTTTTGCAAATGAGGGAGTGCAGCATAGATTCACCAGGTTAATTCCCGGGATGGCGAGACTGACATATGATGAAAGAATGGATTGATTGGGCTTGTATTCCCTGGAATTTAGAACCTACGACAATCTACGACAGCAAAAATTGTTGCCACTGTTGCCAAAAAAATTTCAACATGTTGAACATTTTGCAGCACTCACTTGTAGTCACCCAAAAAATCACCTTAAGGGCCTGTCCCACTTACGCGACTTTTTCAGCGACTGCCGGCATCCGTCACAGGTCGCCGAAAATTCTCAACATGTTGAAAATTCAGTGGTGACCAGAAAGTCACTACGACTCTTTGGGTGACTAGAAGACTACTCACGACCATACAGGTGACCCCTGGCGACATGTCGCAGGGTGAAGCCTGTATGGTCGTGAGTAATCGCCAAAAGAGTCGTACCTTGTTCGGATTTTCAACATATTGAAAATTTTCGACGACCTATGACAGGTGCCGGCAGTCGCCGAAAAAGTTGCGCAAGTGGGACAGGCCCTTAAGTGGGACAGGCCCAATTGTCACAATCTTTCCACATCAGTCAGAGGAAACTGCATGAGTGAGATGGCAAAAAGAAAACCACGTTGACTTGAAATTACAGGAATAACTCACAAGCAAACATACTTTTAGAATGATTTCACCCTGAATGAGCCTCTGAGGAAATCTTCATTGAAAAGGAGTGAGAACCTGGCATTGACATTTCACACTTCAGGGTTTGTTTTTCTGGAAGGCATGCATGAAAGTAGCAGTGATAGGAATCTGATGCGTTTGGGAATCGGGCCAGAAGGAGTCATCGAATGACAAAGTCATAAAAAATCAGGGAAGAAATCAATTGTGTTTACAATACAGCATTCTCCACACAGCATCAATATGCCAACAATCTCTAATGGATTCATGCATTAGTGGTGGGCGTTGCTAGCAAGCCCAGAATTTATAGTTCATCTCTGGTTGTTTTTGTGAAGATAGTGGTGTGCTTTTGTTTTGAACTAATGAAGCCTGTGTAATGAAAATATTCCGCTATAATGAATAATATGTCAAAACCTGATGGCTAGTTAAAAAAAAAAGTGGTCCTGCTAAATTTTTATTGTTTTTCTTTGAAGTATTTGTTAGTAGTTTGGTGAGAATTTGATCCGTTTTAGATCGTGAATTCACAGTGCTGGAATATTTTGTTCAAGATTTTGAAAGTTATGAGTAGTTTTAGTTTTAGTTTAGAGATGCAACGCTTAAAAACAGGTCCTTCAGCCCACCGAGTACACGCCGGCCAGCGATCCCCGCCCATTATCACCACCCTACACACACTAGGGATGATTTACATTTATACCATGCCAATTAACCTGAAAACCTGTACGACTTTGGAGTGTGGGAGCAAAAAAGGCACGCAAGTCACGGGGAGAATGTTCAAACTCCGTAGACAGCTCCCGTAGTTAGGATCGAACCCGAGTCTCTGGCGTTGAAAGGCTGCAACTCTACCGTAGCGCAACCATGCCGCCCTTATGGGTAGGCAAATGTTTTTACTTTTCCTCCCTTGCTGGCTGCTTTGGAAGATCTGGCATTAAATTCCAGTTATTGGTACCATTTCAGAGAGGAAGTGCGGCACAGTGGCACAGCAGTAGAGTGCGCCAGATACCTGGGTTTGATCCTGTCCACCGGTGCTGCCTGTATGGAGTTTGCACGTTCTCCCCGTGACCACGTGGGTTTTCTCCGGGTGCTCCGGTTTCCTCCCACACTCCAAAGCTGTTCAGGTTTGTAGTTGTTAATTGGCTTCCGTAAATTGTCCCTAATCTATGGGATAGAGCTAGTGTACAGGGATCGCTGGTCGGCGTGGCCTTGGTAGGCCAAAGGGCCTGTTTCCACACTGTATTGTTAAAACTAAAAACTGAAACTAAAGGAGAATATCCCAATAACACTTATGAGCTTTGAGGGAGACTTTGTTTGTATTGGACTCTCCAGTTAATATATTGACCTAAATGTCTCCTAATATTCTCTATTGCTTAGTTTAATAATCTATGAATATTTATGTGAAAAACTGGTATTTGAAACTTAACAAACCGATCAGGGAAGTATTTGTGCAGGGATTGCACTTGCAGTATTTAGTTGGAAACGTGTATAGTTTTGAACTTCCTGCCCAATGTTCCCAATGACACGCTCCTCCATTGAGACACAGGAAGCAGCTCTGTCCTTACATGCCCTTTGACCGTTTACCATCAAACTCTCCAAGACAGTAACAACGTTGACAAATTATCCTTCTGATTCTCCAACAACTGTCACATTGCTGGCATCTGGTTTCCTTTCTTGCGTGAAGACCTGACAGGAATCATTTTATTTCTGTTCGACAAAATCTTCAGTCGAAGCACCGTAACTCAAACACTCCCACATAACAGTTCAGCGTTCTAGTTGTCGCCCACATCATTTTGCTGCACATAGAAAACCTTCCCGTTAAACGCAACTCAATCGTGTCCACCATTAGCCTCTTTGTTACTTCAGACATCTTATGAACATCTATTTTCAATTCACACTCCAAATTTATCTGCTTTACCTTCACCAGCATCTCCTGTAATCTTTTTTTATTTGTAATCAGTGCTGTTTCATTGATTCGGTTTGTGTATCAATTTTCCAATGGTCTCTAACCCACATAATACGTCATCCTAAACTGTCTCTCCCGATTACAGGAAAGAGTTACATCAGTTTGAAGTCACGGGGAATAAAGTAATCAGAGATCTTAACCACTTCACACCATTGCAAGGAAAATGAGACTGAAGTATTAGTTTCACATATCCTTTTAAAATGTTAAAAACTGGTCAATTATTCCATAAACAACCAAAAACACCTTGCAGTACATTATTGTATTAATTATATGCAGTACATGAATTAAAAGCTTTAACATAAATTAAGGTGACTTGATCACATAAAAGCAGATGATTTATCCACAGGGTCAAAAGAATGGGATTGGTATGTGCATGTCACACATCACTGATGTCCTAAGGTCATAAGTCATAAGGAATAGGAGGAGAATTAAGCCATTTGGCCCATCAAGTCTACTCTGCCATTCAATCATGTCTATGTCTCCCTCCTAACCCCATGCTTAGGACTTCTCCCCATAACCTCTGACACCTTTACTAATCAAGATGTAAAGATTTTAGTTTAGTTTCGAGATACAGCGTGGAAAAAGGGCCTTCAGCCCACTGAGTCCATGCTGACTATCGATCACCCGTTCACAGTTCTAGTTCTATATTATCCCACTTTCGCATTCTGCACACTGGGGGCAATTGACACAATTCAATTAACCTTCAACCTCGCACGTCTTTAGAATGTGGGAGGAAATCGGAGCACTCAGAGAAAACCCACGCGGTCACATGGAGAATGTACAAACTCTGCCAGATAGCACCCGAGGTCAGGATTGAACCCAGGGATCTGACACTGTGAGACACCATCTCTAACGCTGCGCCAGTGTGCCGGCCTGGCTCTGTGGTATTTGCCACCTCGCCTCAGCATGACAGTGCTTCACCAATTCAGCGTCAAGTTCCTTGGCGGAAATATCACCAGCAATTTGTCCTGGTCCAAACACAGCGCTACAGTCAAGAAAGCTCACCAACACCAAAATAGGTTGACGTGTCGTGATGCGTGGGGTGCGCATGCATTGCGCATGGTGAGGCGTGGAATCGCACACGGTATCACGCGGCGCTCCAGGATTTCGTAGAGCAACTAAAACCTCGCGCTCCACCTGCATTGGCGTCGCACGCTGGCGTCCCGACGTCTCACGTGTATCGCGTGGTGACGCATGGTTACGTCACTGAGCGTAACCATGCGTCGCCGCGCGCTGTAGGGTATTCTAATGACATCACGCGCTCCAGACGGCATGATGACGTGTGATTTGCATGCGACGTCGCGCGTAACGACGCATCGACCTATTTTACATATGACTCGTAAATGAGGCGCAAATGAAGGCCAAGTGGGACAGGCCCTTAAGGATATTGGGCATGTCTCCAATGACTCTTACTAATTTCAACAGATGCACCATAGAAAGCACCCTATCAGGATGCAACACCACTGTGAGCTTGGCAACTGCCCTGCACAATAATGCAATAAATTACAGAGAGTTGTGGGCACAGTGCAACACATCACACGGACAAACATGCCCCTCCATTCATGCTGCCTTGAGAAATAAATAAATATAGCCTAGCAATAAATATAATCAAGCACTACTCACATACACGTCATTCCCACTCCTCCCTTCTCCAATCAGTCAGAAGACACAAAAGCATGTACCACCAGATCCAAGAACTCAACGGGTCAGGTAGCATCTCTGGCGAAAAGGAATAGGTGGCACTTCAGGTCAAAACCCTTCTTCAGACTGAGAGTCAGGGGAGAAGGAAACTAGAGGTATGAAAAGGTTCAGAACATATCATAGCCGGCACCGATGACCAAGGAAAGGTGGAGCTCACAATGTCCTTGCTGTTATCAGACTCAACAATGGACCTCATATAAACTAAAGATATATACCCAATCTCCCAAACTACCAGTACTTGTTACATCAGCATTTTCACCGCACCTGTACCACTATACAGGCACTCCCCAACTTATATAAGGGCTACGTTCCATGAACCTACACACGGCAGATTTTATGTAAGTTGGAATCACCATCTCCATTCCAGGCCTGAAATACAGTAAGTCACTGAGTCACGAACTACCTATGACCTCCTACGACCTTGTGACGACCATGCTGCGAGTATGAGTCAAGGGCAAACTCGGCAGAGGTCGTGAATTAGGTCGTGAAAGTGGGACTGGCCCTTAAGAGACACAACTAGACCTTTTAACTGTTGAACAGCAATGATCCTGTTGCTGTTCGATCTCTCCTGCCTCTCACCCCAGCATTCTTAGTTTACTTTAGTTAAGAGATGCAGCGTGGAAAGAGGCCCTTTGGCCCGCCGAGACTGCGCAGACCAACTATCACCCTTACACCAGTTCTATGTTATCCCAGTATCAAAACTAATTTTCAAAAGCCAAGGGACCTATGAACCTGCATGTCTTTGGAATATGGGAAAAAAACACACAGAGAAAACCCACGCGGTCACAGGGAGAACGTGCAAACCCCATACAGACAGCACCTGTAGTCAGGATCGAACCCGGGTCCCTGGAGGTCTAATGCAGAAGTCTACTTCTCTCATTTGCCCTCTCCCCTACTTGCATAAAACACTAAATCTAAATAATGCTACATCTAAAATATTTCAATTCTTGAGGGAAAATCATCGGCTTGAAACTTTGTTCCTCTCACGACAGATGATGCCTGGCGTTAAAAGTATTTCAAACACGCTACGTATCATTAACTAGTTGGGTAGAATGGGCCAGTATCTTTGCCCAGTATATTCTATATATAGTGTCCAACCTCATCTACTGCATCCGCTGCTCTAGGTGTTAGCTGATTTACATCGGTGAGACTAAGCGGAGGTTGGGCGATCGTTTCGCCGAACACCTCCGCTCAGTCCGCAATAACCTACCTGAACTCCCGGTGGCTCAGCACTTCAACTCCCCCTCCCATTCCCAATCCGACCTCTCTGTCCTGGGTCTCCTCCATTGCCAGAGTGAGCAACAGCGGAAATTGGAGGAACAGCACCTCATATTCCGTCTGGGGACCTTGCGTCCGGATGGCATTAACATTGAATTCTCCCAATTTTGCTAGCCCTTGCTGTCTCCTCCCCTTCCTTAACCCTCTAGCTGTCTCCTCCCACCCTCCCATCCGCCCACCCTCGGGCTCCTCCTCCTCCTCCCCTTTTCCTTCCTTCTCCCCCCCACCCCCCATCAGTCTGAAGAAGGGTTTCGGCCCGAAACGTCGCCTATTTCCTTCGCTCCATAGATGCTGCTGCACCCGCTGAGTTTCTCCAGCAATTTTGTGTACCTTCTATATTCTATATATAACTCTGCAAGGCAAATCTGTAAAATATGCATTACTTAAGTATAAATGCCAAAGAGTTTAAGAGTTAAAACATTTGTCTTTTGGAGTAATGCTCCTGGCCCCTTTATACTTTCATAATCCCACAGGAAAGGTGTGCTTCAGAGAATTGTTTCAAAGTTTTAGAGAAGAACTGGAGTACTGTTATAAACAATCACGTTAAAAATAACCCAATGTATTGAAATGTAAGTGAAAGATGGAAGTGATATAGCCAGCAGGAGCAAACTTGTTTTGCAAATGCAATGCTTTACTTCAAAAAGACACTTGGGTTTGCCTGCTTTATGCATACAAATGTTATTTATTATCAAAGGTCATAATTAAATCAAAGAGAAGATGCCATTTGATTCTTTGACTTTGGTATTCATTCATTATCGGTGGTTCTGCGGGCAGCAGATGTCTCTGAAGTCTGAGGTTATGGACTGAAGTCTTGTGTACCACAAACCAGATTGTCAAAGACTGGAGGTGAAACGAGACAAAACGGTGTCGGAGAAGAAGAGATGAGAAGGAGTGAGATGCAAAGCAGGAGGGGAGGATGTGGGTGGAAGGGAAGAGAGGGAGGGGGAAGAGGGGGGTAAAAGGGAAATGGGGGACTTGGGGATGGACGTTGAGTTTATGAAGGAAGGGAAAAGAAAACCCTTTTATCTCCATTTCACCTCTAGCCTTTGTCACTTAGTCCACCCACCGTTCCCATATGTATCCAGCTGCAATTTATCAGTTATAGAGTCATAGAGTGATACAACACAGAAACAGGCCAAGTTGCCCACACTGGCCAACATGTCCCAGCTACACTACTCCCACCTGCCAGCATTTGGTCCTTATCCCTACAAACCTGTTCTATCCATGTACCTATCTAACTGCTTCTTAAATGTTGGGATAGTCCCTGCCTCAACTACCTCCTCTGGCAGCTTGTTCCTTTCACCCATCACCCTTGCAATTCCCTTTGTCCTGCCTCTACCTCTCCTTTCCAGCTTTCTCCCCTCTTGATAGACACAAAAAGCTGGAGTAACTCAGCGGGTCAGGCAGCATCTCTGGAGAAAAGGAATATGTGATGTTTTGGGTCAAGACCCTTCTTCAGAAGAAGAGTTGTGACCCGAAACATGATGAAAAAATGGATCGACTGGGCTTATATTCACTGGAATTTAGAAGGATCAGAGGGGATCTTTTAAAAACGTATACAATTCTTAAGGGATTGGACAGGCTAGATGCAGGAAAAATCTTCCTGGTGTTGGGGGAGTCCAGAACCAGGGGTCACAGTTTAAGAATAAGGGGTAGGCCTTTTAGGACTGAGATGAGGAAAAACGTTTTCACCCAAAGAGTTGTGAATCTGTGGAATTTTCTGCCACAGATGGCAGTGGAGGCCAATTCATTGGATATATTCAAGAGAGAGTTAGATATAGCTCTTAGGGCTAACGGAATCAAGGGATATGGGGAGAAAGCAGGAACGGGGTACTGATTTTGGATGATCAGCCATGATCATATTGAATGGCGATGCTGGCTCAAAGGGCTGAATGGCCTACTCCTGCACCTATTTTCTATGTTTCTATCACCTATTCCTTTTCTCCAGAGATGGTGCCTGACCCGCAGAGTTACTCCAGCTTTTTGTGTCTCTATTTGGTTTAAACCAGCATCTGCAGTTCCTCCCTCCTTCTCCAATCAGTCTGAAGATGGGTTCTGACCCAAAATGTCGTCTCTCCATTTACCCCACAGATGCTGCCTGACCTGTTGAGTTCCTCCAGCTCATTGTGTTTCAATCAAGATTCCAGCATCTAGTGTTCTTGAGTCATAATAAACCATGAGTTGTTTGACTAACAAACCATAAGGTGCCTCACAGCGTCTCAATTTAAAATAGCTGTAGCATGCAAATGTGTATATGTAAGGGAAAGGGGGATTAAGTTTAGTGTTTTTATGTCACTGCTCAATAACACTGTAAAGTGCTGAATACACTGTGAGCTAAATTGAACAGTGGGTAAATGTATCTGTAATGTAGCTATAACTCAAAGCATTGTTCCAAACTTGAATGCTTTTTAATGAGCACAATGCATTTCCAAGGAGAGGAAACATCATTAGAAATCAATGCATTGTCACACTTAATTTTAACCATAGATTTCTGGCATAGATAGGGTCGTCTGCCAGAATGTTTTTCCTAGGATGGAGATGTCAAGGACTAGAGGGCATAGCTTTAAGGTAAGAGGGGCAAAGTTGAAAGGAGACATGCAAGACATTTTTTTTTTACACAGAGAATGGTGGGTGCGTGGTACACACTGCTTGGGGTGGTGTTAAAGGCAGATAGGATATCGGCGTTTAAGAGGTTTTCAAATGTTCGAGCTGTACTGTTCTTTGTTCTATGTTAAACAAAGACATTCTTAAGGACTAAGCCTGCTTAAATTATGAAAATTAGCAGGGAGTGTGTATGAAGGAACTGCAGATGCTGGTTTAAACCGAAGATAGACACAAAAACCTGGAGTAACTCAGAAGGTCAGGCAGCATCTCTGGAGAAAAGGAATAGGTGACGTTTCGGGTCGAGACCCTTCCTCAGATGGATGACATGCAGGTAGAAAAGATTAGTTTAACTTAGCATCATGTTCAGCATTGACATGGAACTGTGTTGTAATGTTCTATGTCCAATCTACAGCACAGTGGAAATAGAAACATAGAAAATAGATGCAGGACGAGGCCATTTGGCCCTTCGAGCCAGCACTGCTAAAGATATTGGACCAATGATTAAGAGACCTGTCTCATAAGACAAGGGATTAGATGGTGAAATAATGAGCAGGTCAGGCAGCATTATTGCCTGATATTCCAACTGCCTGACCTGATTGTTTCCAGTATCTTCTGTTTTTATTCCAAGTTTGCAGCATCAGCAGTTTAGTTTAGTTTAGAGATACAGCACGGAAACATGCCCTTTGGCCCACTGAGTCCACGCCAACCAGCGATCCCCGCACATTAGGGACCCCCCCCCCCGCACATCCCCGCTGAATATACAGTGCTCTAAATTGAACATTGGGTAAATGTAACTGTAATGGAGCTATAACATCAAACAACGACCCAAAACGTCACCCATTCCTTCTCTCCAGAGATGCTGTCTGTCCCACTGAGTTAAGGGCCTGTCCCACTCACGCGACCTTTACAGGCGACTGCCGGCACCCGTCATAGGTTGCCAACATTTTCAACATGTTGAAAATTCAGCGGCGACCAGAAATACGCTACGTCTCTTTGGAGACCTCTCACGACCATAGGAGACCTCTCACAACCATATAGCCTATGGTCAGGCCCTTTACTCCAGTATTTTGTGACTATCTTCGGTGTAAACCAGCATCTGTAGTTCCTTCCTACACAAGTAATGTGCTCTCAGGATGCTGTTGACACAAACTATGATAGTCACTTGGATTTGCAAATATGATAGTGGCATGGAAGAGGCATATCGAAAATTCAGCATTCTTGTGCTAAACTGTTCTTTGTTCTATGTTAAATAAAGAAATTCTGAAGGACTAATACTTATGTAATGAAAAAGAGAAGTTGAACTCTCAAATGTTTGGAAACTTAGATTTAGATCAAGGTCAGGCTGATACAGTGGAGCAGCCTTAGAGTTGCTGCCTTGAAGAATGCTAGGGACCCAGGTTTGATCCTGACTACGGGTGCTGTCTGTACAGAGTTTGTATGTTCTCCCTGTGACCACGTGGGTTTTCTCCAGGTGCTCCGGTTTCCTCCCACACTCCAAGGTCACGCAGTTCTGTAGGTTAATTGACGTCGGTAAAAAAAAAATTGTAAATTGTCCCCACTGTGTACGATAGTGTTAGAGTAAGGGGTGATTGCTGGTCAGCATGGACTCGGTGGGCCGAAGGGCCTGTTTCCATGGTGTACCTCTAAAGTCTAAAGTGTCAAGAATCCTTTGCGTACCCAGTGTTAAGTGCATGAAATAGCAGTGGGCTACAAAGATGTATCTTGGTATTTGATGCTCTTTCGATTGGTGCCTAGGGCGGAGTCCCAAGACTTTCTGTCTTCCCATCAGTTTTGAGATCTCACTCGTCTGTGACACTTAGTCAAATGATTTGTAGATGATCTTATAGCTAGCAGTACTCAAATCACCGTCTCATTATGAAAAGAACTAATGAGAAAGTGATCAGCTAACTAATTTCTTCCACACCAAATTTTATTCTTAAAATTCACACACTGATGTTTTCCCACTATTTTATTTGCGTATAGTTAATAAGGCAAAGTCCATTTTAAATGCAGGACCACTGCTTAAAATTACCCTTTAAACTTATTTGCTTCTCCGTCCTCGTTCAACATGCTTTACAACCCGACCCTTTTAACCAAAAGTTCGATCATCTGCACTGCTTCACTTCCTGCAGCATGGTGTCTCATTTATTAACTGGGGAACTGGAATGCTCTCAGAGCTAGACCAGACTGGGTGGTCAAATGGCCTCCAACTATTTAAAAGGTAATATGGAAATGAATGGGACATTCTGTTCAAATAATTCCTCTGGAAAAGTTATTGTTCTGTTTTTTGGTACTTATGACAATTAAACACTCTTGACTTTTGTGAAGGATTAAATGCGTGTGCGTGTGAATAAAGCTGAGTTTACATCGGGATCCAATTTCTGTCTGTCTGTTCGTCAAAACTGTACAGCACATGGATGAAACACAATTACACTGATGTACGGTCGAAATGCTCAGAGCGAGTTGGAGAGGCAAATGCTGTCAATGCTGTCTTGAAGGCAAATTCACCGATTAATTTGTGCTCACCACCACCTTGCAAACAGCAAGATCAATAACTTGCTAACCTTATTGGAGAACTCACTGTTTTGCTTTCCAATGGACTGCCATCGAATTTTTTATATTACACTGACAAGCAGATACTGCCTCGGTTAGAATTCAGCACATGCAGTGGTGAAGCAGCAGATAAAGATTTGAACCGTTACCTCGTTATTCGGTTGTTACCCAATGAGCCAGGTTGATGCTTTGATGTTTCTGCTTACGAGTCATCTCCTAAACTGAAAGAGAGACAGTGCATCATGACCTACTTTGTTGCCGGTTTGCTGGCCGATTGTGGTGACAGAGTTTTAGATTTTAGTTCAAGATACACCGCAGGAACAGGCCATTCGACCCACTGAGTTCACGCTCACTGACCAGCGATGCGCACACACTGGCACTATACTACACCCTAGGGGCAATTTACAATGTAGCCAATTAACCTACGGTTTCGGACTGTGGGAGGAAACCGGAGCACCTGGGGTAATCCTACGCAGGTCAGAGGGAGAACATACAAACTCTGTACAGACAGCACCTGTAGTCAGGATCAAACCCGGGTCTCCGGCGCTGTAAAGGCAGCAACTCTACCGCAAAACTCTTGAGCAAATCGATGAATTAGATGATGTATTTAAAATCCTGTTTTAAATATGATAATGTATGTATGAATATGATAGACTGATGTACAAGGACCCCCAGACCCTGTTGTACTTCCACTTTTCCCAACTTGACACCATTTAGATAGTAATCTGACTTGACACCATTTAGATAGTAATCTCTGGATGCTTTCAAGAGAGAGCTAGATAGGTCTCTTAAAAATAGCGGAGTCAGGGGATATGGGGAGAAGGCAGGAACGGGGTACTGATTGGGGATGATCAGCCATGATCACATTGAATGGCGGTGCTGGCTCGAAGGGCCAAATGGCCTACTCGTGCACTTATTGTCTATTGTCTATTGTAAGTCAGGCTGTACCATTTCCTCCTTTAAATATATGACTACATCTCTTAATAAATCTATCTATTATCTGTAATAGAGAACAAGAGTAATAGAGTGATAAAGTCATACAGCATGGATACAGGCCCTTCGGCCCAACTTGCCCATACCTGCCCGTCTAACAATCCATCCGAGTGGCTTATGTTGCGTGAGAACCATGGCTTGTGGCGATTGCATTTTGCAAAGTGGCGTCCCAGTGTGTGTTGCATACTGTTGGGCATCAACCCAGAAAGAAAAGCGTGGACGATGAACTGCACCATGAGCATCTGGTCACAAACGGCGAAGAGATTCTATCGCATAGAGGGGATGCGAATGATCAGGTACATGATAGAATTTCTGGGCCATTGTGTTTCAAAATGCTGCCTGATTGCACAGGTTTATTGTAGATTTTATATTCAGCAGCTGAAGCAGAAAGTGGAGAAAGTTTGAATGAGTTGTGGAAAGTGATGCCATTCACCTCTCAATCGCGAATGACAGAATCGCAAGGGCACAGAAGGTGGTCACTTAGCCCATTGAATGAGCGGCTGAACTTTGTACTCCAGTCTACTGAGACACATTGCCACGTACCTCATGGGTTCTAGCATCAAATTTGCTGTGCAACATAGCCTGATCCACTCCAAGCAACCACTAAACCACTTTGTTGATGGATGCTAATTTCCATGTGTCGCAACATAAAGTAAATAGGGATTATCACTTCCTCATCAATTTCCCCATTACTTCCTCCATCTTTGTAGCAAGCTTCGGCAGTTCTGTGAAAACTGTGAAAAATGGTTTCCCCTGCTTTCTTTCTTGTTAGGGGCAGCACAGTGGCGCAGCGGTAGAGTTGCTGCTTCACAGCGCCAGAGACCCAGGTTTAATCCTGACTACGGGTGCTTGTCTGTGCGGAGTTTGTACGCTCTTTTCTCCGCGGGTTTTCTACGGGATCTCCGGTTTCCTCCCACACTCCAAAGATGTCCAGGTTTGTAGGTTAATTGGCTTATGCCCCTGTCCCACTTAGGAAACCTGAACAGAAACCTCTGGAGGCTTTGTGCCCCACCCAAGGTTTCCGTGCGGTTCCCGGATGTTCCCGGAGGTTTTTGTCAGTCTCCCTACCTGCTTCCACTACCTGCAACCTCCGGCAACCACCTGCAACCTCCGGGAACCGCACGGAAACCTTGGGTGCGGCGCAAAGTCTCCAGAGGTTTCCGTTCAGGTTTCCTAAGTGGGACAGGGGCATAAGTATATTTGTACTTTGTCCCTCGTGTGTGTAGGATAGTGTGTGGGGATCGCTGGATGGCGCTAATTCGGTGGGCCGAAGGGCCTTTTCCCACGCTGTATCTCTAATCTATCTAAATATTATTTAACTAATTCCTGGGTTCGCCAACTATGCTTAATTGATCATTAGTAGTGCTTCTCAAAACACAAACCCAAATCCTTTTGCAGCGCTCAAATACAATGTGGTGACCACACACTGGTAGGAATTTGATGCAAAGCATTTTATCTTTCTGAGGAGAAAGTATACAGTTCTTCACAAGTTGCAAACCATCCATTACAGAACACAATAACAAAGAGGCGTGAAGCTTCACAATTGAACAATGTGCTCATAAGAAGGTCTATTACAAGGCAGACAATAGACAATAGGTGCAGGAGTAGGCCATTCGGCCCTTCGAGCCAGCACCGCCATTCAATGTGATCATGGCTGATCATCCCCAATCAGTACGAGCCGTTCCTGCCTTCGCCCCATATCCCCTGACTCCGCTATCTTTAAGAGCCCTATCTAGCTCTCTCTTGAAAGCATCTAGAGAACCTGCGTCCACCGCCCTCTGAGGCAGAGAATTCCACAGACTCACCACACTCTGTGAGAAAAAGTGTTTCCTCGTCTCCGTTCTAAATGGCTTACTCCTTATTCTTAAACTGTGGCCCCTGGTTCTGGACTCCCCCAACATCGGGAACATGTTTCCTGCCTCTAGCGTGTCCAAACCCTTAACAATCTTAAGCTTGCGTCCGGATGGCATGAACGTTGAATTCTCCCAGTTTTGCTAGCCCTTGCTGTCTCCTCCCCTTCCTTCACCCTCGAGCTGTCTCCTCCCATCCCCCCGCCCTCGGGCTCCTCCTCCACCCTTTTTCCTTCCTTCTCCCCCCCACCCCCCATCAGTCTGAAGAAGGGTTTTGGCCCGAAACATCGCCTATTTCCTTTGCTCCATAGATGCTGCTGCACCCGCTGAGTTTCTCCAGCATTTTTGTGTACCTTAACAATCTTATATGTTTCAATGAGATCCCCTGCTAGTGCTGTTGCCTCACAGCTCCAGAGTCCCGGGGTTGATCCTGACCTCGGGTGCTGTCTGCGTGGAGTTTGCATGTCCTCTCTGTGACCGACTGGGCTTCCTCCGGGTGCTCCGGTTTCCTCTCACATGGGTTGAAAGGTTAATTGGCCTCTATAAATTGGCCAGAGTGTGTTGGGCGTGGATGTGAAAATGGGATAACATGGTACTGGTGTGAATGGGTGATCGGCGTAGACTCAGTGGACTGGAGGCAGAATCTTTTAGTCAATTCAATCTCCCATCAAAAGAGCAAAGTGTTCAATGGGCCAGATAAATGCTCTGTTAGAATGTGACATAATTACGATCAGCACCTTGGACAGGGTTCTCAGCCTCTTTCCTTGTTTTTGCTGCTGCTGTGAGTACAAGCACCAGATTAGCTCTGCAACATAGCCTGATTGAATCCAAGCAAGTGCTAAACACAGCTTTGTTGATGGATTCTAATTTGCACGTGTTGCAAAATGAAGTAAATGGGGATTAAGCAGATTAGACATCAAATATTTGGTTTATTGACCGACACTAACACTGAAATACATCCTCATTAACTACCAGCACTGGTGGCAAGTAGCTAAACAACAGCAAGCACAGTGAACAAACATGGAATCAAATCAGATCTTTATGAATATTTAAATAGCAGCCCTTCCTTAAAAACTTGCGTGAGTTTTGACAGAGTCTTAGAAGCCTGTATTTTTTGTATCATTTTGTCTTACAAGAATAATTAATGTCTTGCTACCAGGGATTTATTTTATGAAAATTCAGCATATTAAAGTTATTTGTCGTGCGCTGAAACGAACTGTCATCCATGATGCAGCTTCAGTGTTTTTTGTCAGCAATTAGCATGCTCTAGGCAAAGTACGGATCATTACCAATCCACAGAATATTGAATAGGAAACAAAACACAGAAAACGCACATGGAAAGAAACACTTTCTGTTCATTTTAATTGCTGAAAGCAGCAGCGGTAAATTGACATTGATAAATACGGCATGGCCAAAAGTCATCTCGTGCACTCTGTGGTTTCAATGAAAACCGCACGCTCTTTTACCTCTGTTGAATATTCAGTTTTTTTTGTAAGTTTTGAAAGACTTCCTTTTGATACCTGACGATTCTAAACTCTTTATGCTAGTTCTCCAAATGAGCTTACGGGCATTCGACCAGAGACTAATTTACACAATACCAACTTCCAAAGTGTTCCTCAGTTTACTAAAACTCCAATACACATGTAGAAATTGTGTACCCATTTTAATTTCTGAGTGCACATACTGGGTGAGGAGATGAAAGAAATTCCATTTACCACATCTGAACCAGGCATTAGCTCCTGACCAACGCAAATATGGTCTCGAACATATTTGATATGGTTTGGTAACGGCTTAAATATTGCACTCTCTCTTCTCTGCCATCAGGCAAGAAGGACAGTAGTATGAGAACGCACACCTCTAGATTCAGGGACAGTTTCTCCCAGCTGTTATCAGGCAACCAAACAATACAATCACCAACTAGAGAGTGGTCCTGACCTACCATCTACCTAATTGGAGACCCTCGGATGTGTTAAATCGGACTTTACTGGACTTTAGTATTCTAGAAAGGCGCTATATAAATCCCATCCATTATTATTATTATTTATCATGCACTAAATGATATTCCCTACAGTATATCCTATATCTATACTCTGTGGATGGCCCAATTGTAATCATGTCTGGTTTTTTTGCTGACTGGATAGCAGGCACCAAAAAGCTTTTCACTGCACCTTGGTACACGTGACAATAACAAACTAAACCAAACCAAACATAGATGCATAGAAAAGATGTGCAGGAGTAGGCCCTTTGGCCTTCGAGCCATTCAATTTGATCATGGCTGATCATCCAAAATCAGTCCCCCGTTCCTGCCTTCTCCCCATATCCCTTGGTTCTGTTAGCCCTAAGAGCTATATCTAAGTCTCTCTTGAAAACATTCAGTGAATTGGCAGAGAATTCCACAGATTCACAACTCTCTGGGTCAAAACGTTTTTCCTCATCTCAATCCTAAATAACCTACCCCTAATTCTTAAACTGTGACCCCTGTTTCTGGACTCCCTCAACATCGTGGACATTTTTCCTCCATCTAGCATGTCCAATTCTGTAAGAATTTTATATGTTTCTATAAGATTCCCCCTCATCCTTCTAAATTCCAGTGAATATAAGCCCAGTCGATCCATTCTTTCATCAAGTCAGTCCCGCCAGAAAGGTGTTCAACTAATCCCTATACATTGCTGCAGATGTTTCAGTGAAGAACATTGAAAAACATGGCAAAACTTGTCTCTCTATAAGATTCTTTGTTTAATAAAGTATGTTGTTGGCATAAAGTATGGACGATCCTCTGATACATTTCGTCAGGAAATGAGAGGAAGATACTGGGACATCTTATTAGAGGTGGTGACTGAAGTTGTTATGCAAATTTAATTGCTTACCTGAATGGCGACACGGAATGCCAGCATAAACCTCCTCAGTTAAGATAGCACACGGAGTTGTTGCCAGAGCCAGCGGATTGTGCAATTCAGTTGTAGTCGGACACGATGGAACAAATAAAGGGACCCAAGCCATTGCATTTCCAAATAGGTAAACTGTCTAAAGAAAAGAGACAATGAAAGATTTGTTTAAGAAAGAAATGCAGATGCTGGAAAATTCAAAGGTAGACAAAAATGCTGGAGGAACTCAGGGGGCGAGGCAGCATCTATGGTGAGAAGAAACACGTGACATTAAACTCAACTGACTGAGGAATGTCAGCAAATAACTGCAGTTTTGCAGATTTTTAAAAAAAAATTTTTTTTAAATTCTCTTTAAAATATTTTTATTTTTTCAATTATTAAAAAATAATATTACAGTACAATAAAACAAGCCAGAACCCACCACCATAATACAATACAAACATGTAATAAACTACTATACAACTATGATACAATCCTTCTTGAGGATACATTCAACACCCTGCGGAGCCCAGCGGTCCCGGAACTCCCTCAGGGTGCCCGCAGACAGGGCGTATTCCCTTTCTAATCCCACCCGGGCACGGGCGTAACCCCGGAAAAGGGGCAGGCAGCTGGCTCGGGTAGAGCCCTCCACCGTCTGGCGCCGTGACTCGCGGATGGCCAGCTTGGCCAGGCCCAGGAGCAACCCAACCAGGACATCTTCAGCCCTACCCTCTCCCCTACGCACAGGGTGTCCAAAGATGAGGATGGTGGGTGAAAAATGCAGCCAGAAGGCAAGGAGCAGCCCCTTTAGATATTCAAACAGTGGCTGCAGCCTCACGCACTCCATGTACACGTGGTACACAGACTCTTCCAGCCCGCAAAAGTGGCAGGCGGCTGGCGAGTCTGTGAACCGCGAGAGAAACAGGTTGCAGGTAACACCTCGGTGCAATACCCTCCACCCCAGGTCCCCAATGTAGAGGGGGAGAATCCCTGCGTAGAGGGACCCCCACCGGGGGCCCCCCTCGCGACCGGAAGGCAACACCGACCGCCACTTGGTGTCCGGACGGTGGACCAGGGCGAGGAAGTGCAGGGTGTGGAGTAGGAGCCTGTACAGGACACGCCTCCCTGCGTCTCGGAGGGAGACGAGCAGTTTTGCAGATTGGAAGGAATCACTCATTGCACAAATTGGATCATTTGTGCAATTCAAGAGTTATGCCCAAGGGAATGTTAACCAAAACTGAGACAGTGTTAGCTCTAGAAATGCATACACATACACAAAGCTGTGGAACTATCCAAGGCTGAATTGAAATATTCGGCCACCAGTTGACGGAATCACATAGTGGTGAAGTGCCAGACAAAATTGTCATTGTTTTGTAATTGGAATCCCATGACCAATAATGTAGCATGGAGATTGATGCTGGAACTCGTGCTTTTTGTTACATACATTGATATCAAATCATAATCGATGTACTTGATATGATCAGTAAGTTTGCAGATGGCTCAAACATTGTTGGAGTTGTTGATAGTGAAGAGGGTAGTCTAAAGACACTGAATATTACAACTTTTAGAAGACATCTGGACAAGTACATGGATAAGAAAGGTTTAGAAGGATATGTGCCAATTGTGAACGTGGGACCAGTGCAGATGGGGCATCTTGTTCGGCATGAGCAAGTTGGGCCGAAGGGCCTTTTTCCATGCTGTATGACTCTATGACAATGAGAATGAAAGTGATCAGTTGGTAAATTGGGCAGAGCAACGACAGATGACATTTTATACTGATGTGTGAGGTGTTGCATTTTGGGGGTTCGAGTAGGCTATATAACCATGAATGTTAAGGCTAACAGGAGTATGAAAGAACAAAGGGACCTTCATGTACAAGTCTAACAATCCCTGAAGGTGGTGGCACAGGTAGGTATGCTGATGAAGAAGGCGTTATAGACAATGTCCAATACAGAGCAGCAATTGAACACAACATACCTGATATAAAAACAGAAAAGTATCCATAGGTCAGGAAATAGTGTCAATGTTTTGAGTTGAGGAACTTTCATCAGAACTAATCAGTTCTCATGAAAAGTCAACAACCTGAAAGGTTAACTCTGTTTCCCTCACCACAGATGCTACTCGAACTACTGGTAAATATGTACTTTGTTAGTCCAGTGTATCTTACACAGCACTGTGCAATTTACTAATGCTCATGAATTAAGAATGATTTATTTAGCATTATGTGGCATAACGGACACACAGAGTTAAGGCCACATCTTAAAGGACAGCCATCCATCCAAGTATGTAGAAAATGCTAAAGTAACACAGTCACAATAGCTACTTTCAATGTGATTTCTTTTTCTTTTTATGGTTTTATATTATTAGAGGAGGGGTAATATATAATATTGCTCGTACCACTTTACGAATTGTAGCATAAAACTAAATCTTCTCTATATGTTGCTTGAAATTTCAGCGTATGGATGATAGATCACCTCCTCTGAAGGATATTAGTGAAATAGCTGGGCTTTTATAACATCAAATAGTTCTTGGTTAATATTGCTGACACTAGCTTTTTATTATAGATATCTTTAACTAATTGAATTTAATTCCCCATGCTGCCATGATAAAATTTGATCTATTTTCATGGGACTGTAAGTCCAACCATTATTTTAATTCGAGTAAAGGCCCTGTCCCACTGTACGAGGTAATTCAAGAGTTCTCCCGAGTTTCCCCTGATTTGAACACGGAGAATTACGGTGATGGCCACTCGTAGGTACTCGGGGCTCTCCTGGACATTTTTCAACATGTTGAAAAATCTTCATGAGTCTTCACGAGCTTACCGCGTTTCCCGAGTACCTGCCATTAGCGTTACGAGCCGCTAAGAGACGTCCCGAGCTCCGACGTACCCGCTACGTTTTTGCAGCCGCTGCCTCAAAAAGGCTGGCAGTATCATCAAAGACCCACACCATCCTGGCCACACACTCATCTCCCTGCTACCTTCAGGTAGAAGGTACAGGAGCCTGAAGACTGCAACAACCAGGTTCAGGAATAGCTACTTCCCCACAGCCATCAGGCTATTAAACCTGGCTCGGACAAAACTCTGATTATTAATAACCCATTATCTGTTATTTTCACTTTATCAGTTTATTTATTCATGTGTGTATATATTTATATTATGGTATATGGACACACTTATCTGTTTTGTAGTAAATGCCTACTATGTTCTGTGTGCTGAAGCAAAGCAAGAATTTCATTGTCCTATAGAGGGACATATGACAATAAACTCACTTGAACTTGAACGTACATTCTACGTGCTTACCACGAGTTTCACGTGGGAGAGCTCTTGAATTACCTCGTACAGTGGGACAGGCCCTTAACACACCTACTACATGATGGGACTAAAATAAGGTTTGAGCTACAGAATCATACGGAGCCGACCTTTCCCCACCGAGTCTGTACTGACCACCAAGCCTCCATTTCCATTAATCCCACACTCATCCCATTTAATTTTCCATGCAATCCCATCGACTGCCCCAGACTCTACCACTTGCCCACACACTAAGGATTATTTACAGTGGTGCTCTGGTTTCCTCGTGCATCCCAAAGATCCACGGGTTTGCATATTAAGTTACCTCTGTATAAAAAATTCCCTATTGTGTCGGGAATGGATGAGAAAGTGGGATAGCGTAGAACTAGTTAGAACAGGTCTTCGAAGAGGTCTGCGGCAGTGAATTATGGACACAGCCCAGAATATGACACAAACCTTGACTCCATTTATACCTCACGCTGCCTCGGCAAGACCAGCAACATAATCAAGGATGAGTTGCAGCCTTGCCATTCCCCCTTCTCCCATCAGGCAAAAGGTGTAGAAGTGTGAAAATCCACACCTCCTGATTCAGGGACAGTTTCTTCCCTGCCGTTATCAGGCAACTGAACTACCCTACCACAACTAGAGAGCAGTCCTGAACTACGATCTACCTCATTGGAGACCTTCGGACTATCTTTGATTGGACTTTACTGGCTTTAGCTTGCACTGAGCATTATTCCCTTATCGTGTATCTGTACACTGAGCGTGGATAAAATGTAATCATGCATAGTCCTTCCACTGACTGGTTAGTATGCAACAAAAGCATTTCACTGTGTCTCGGTACATGTGACAATAAACAAAACTAAACTAAATTAAAAATAGACACAAAAAGCTGGAGTAACTCAGTGGGACAGGCAGCATCTCTGGAGAGAAGGAATGGGTGACGTTTCGGGGTCGAGACCCTTCTTCCATCTCCAGAGATGTTGCCTGTCCCACGGAGTTACTCCAGCTTTTTGTGTCTCTCGTCGGTTTAAACCAGCATCTGCAGGTCCGAAGAAGGGTCTCGACCTGAAACATCACCCATTCCTTCCCTCCATAGATGCTGCCTGTCCCGCTGAGTTACTCCAGCTTTTTGTGTCCATCTTTGGTTTAAACCAACATAGAAACATAGAAAATAGATGCAGGAGTAGGCCATTCGACCCTTCAAGCCTGCACCGCCATTCAATATGATCATGGCTGATCATCCAACTCAGTATCCTGTACCTGCCTTCTCTCCATACCCCCTGATCCCTTTAGCCACAAGGGCCACATCTAACTCCCTCTTAAATATAGCCAATGAACTGACCTCAACTACCTTCTGTGGCAGAGAATTCCACAGATTCACCACTCTCTGTGTGAAAAATGTTTTTCTCATCTCGATCCTAAAAGATTTCCCCCTTATCCTTAAACTGTGACCCCTTGTGACATCTGCAACGTCAACTTGTGACAAATGTGACATCTGCAGTTACTTCCTACATAAACGAAATTAAACCCGGTGGGCCGATGGGCCTGTCCATTCTGTGTCGCTAAACAAAAACAAAACCATGTGACAGTGATTGTGAAGGGCCTGTGACGCCTGTATGGTCGCGAGTAGTGGCCCAAAGAGAAGTACCTTTTTCTGGATTTTCAACATGTTGAAAATTTTCGGTGACCTGCTGCGACTAGGACGGGTCGCCAAAAAAATCGCACAAGTGGGACCGGCCCTTAAGGGAAGCAGGCAGCAACACAGTGCGATTTGTAATTCTAGTTATCTGCTGCATACACAGGCTCATAAAAATTATTATAAAATAGTTCCCGCCATCCCTCTCATTATACAATCCCTTTCACAGTGCAATGTTAACTACACTCATATATTCTCAGCACACACCGCATCACCTACCTTTTCAGCTGGAACATTTTTCACATCGAATTGCATTGATGAAAACAATAAATTATTTTTGAATTGTAAAATATTCACTAGAAGAGAGACATTTTGTTCTTTGTGCAAATTACTATTCTTTCCCAAATGATAGAAACCGACCAATACTTGTTAATGCCTATTGATAATAAATTATGCAAATCGAGGCCAGTGAATGGAAAAGGAAATTGGTTCATTCACCTGGCTTTATAAATCTATCAGAACACAATCTCTCCCTTCTCTGCATCGCTGCTTTCAACACAGGTGAAATGATGATTAAATAAGGTTGGAATGACAGAAATGACCAGTGCAGTGTGTACAGTAAAAATAACAAGGGAGAGTGGCTCTACTCATCCTCCTGCCCCATGAGTCTCCCACACTCACTGTACAGACATCTCAGTGCAGAGAGCCGTTCATGCCTGCAATGCCTTTGCTCTGACTTGGCCAGCCACCAATCCCTGGTGAATGTTCTCGATAACTGTGTGTGTGTGTGTGATATAGTGTGAGTATGGTTGTGTGTGAAAGTGTGAGTGTGATTGTGAGTTTGATAGTGTGGGTTTGATAGTGTGAGTGTGATTGTGAGTGTGAGTGTGATTGTGTGTGTGATGGTCGTGAATGTGATCATGTGTGTGATGTGAATGTGATAGTGTGTGTGATGGTGTGAGTGTGATAGAGTGTGTGGGCATGTGTATATGTGAGCGTGTGTGTAATTTGTAATTTCAAGATGGAACACTGAGCAGAACTTGTCGAAACAAAGAACTGCAGATGCTGGTTCTTCTTCTTCTTGTGTATGGCGTGCACAGCCTAAAGTTGGAGGACAACTTGTTCTATTTGATCTTATTTGATTGTGCACGCCGGGTTGATTGCATTCGTTGAAACAGGGCGGACCACGTGAAGGTTGCAATCTTCCACCCCCAGATGCTGGTTTATGCGAAAGGCCACAAAGTGCTGGAATAACTCAGCAGTTCAGGCAGCGTCTCAGCAGAACAGGGATAGGCAACACTTCAGTTGGGGACCCAAAGCCTCATCTATCCATGTTCTCCAGGAGAACGTCCTAAATTTCTCACATTTGGCAGTGAGCTGGACTCTTAAAGGGAATTGGAGGAAGTTTTGCAACTTTGCTTTGTGAACTGTACACAGCCTTGGTTCCCAAGCATGGACAGAAGGGAGATGAGAGTTGTGTGGAAGTATTAATGTTGCTCACTGAATCTGTTGACTGGCTTGGTTATAAATACTGAGCGAGAAACAATGCCATCACAGAAGTTCAAAAACAAGGCATTTCAAAGGCTCACTGTTGAATGCAGCGGATGGAACAATGGAGGCAGTACGTATTGTCAAGCTTGCAAATTCAGGACAAATGGATTGAACTCAATCTTTTCCCAACAATACCCCAGGCACTACAACTGAATCTTCTAAATGCCCCCTCCTGACATCTTGATTTGACTTCATTTCAGAGCTTGTCAGCTGGGTTCCCATATCTCCTCTCTAATCAGTGTTATATCACAGAACACTGCAAAGCCTGATAGCATTTTCCCTGAAATTGCTGGCTGCATTCAACCCAGCCACACACAGAAAATAAAAAAAAACACACAGAACATGCTGGAGATGGTCACGCTGTAGTTGTGAGCAGTGAAACAGAGCTAGCGTTTTAGTTTGATGACCCCACAGCTGAAATCTGTTGCACTTCGACTGTTTCTTAAAAGAAAAAATAGCAATGGTGTTACGAAGATCAGATTCACAAAAAAGCGAAGTGGAATTGAAATTGAGAAAATATAACTTTAAAAAAACAAAACAATTGCGTTTGATCCAGAGAATAACAGCAGACATTTCTCATGTGCGGACTGACTGATTGAATCCTGTAAAAATGCAAAGATGTTATGGGATGATGAATTAAATATTAATGCGTTTTAGTTTGGTTTAGTTTAGTTTAGAGATACAGTGGGGGAAACGGGCCCTTCGGCCCAAGAGCCCTTCTGACCAGCGATCCCCACACACTTACACAATTCTACACACATAATTTACAATGATAGCAAGCCAATCAACCTACAAAGCCTACAAATCTGTACGTCTTTGGAGTGTGGGAGGAAATCGGAGATCCCGGAGAAAGCCTGAAGTCAATCAGAACAAACTGCAGGAGGAATTCAGCGGGTCAGGCAGCATCCCTGGAGAAAATGGATTGGTGACGTTTCGGTTCACCTATCCTCGTTCTCCAGGGATGCTGCCTGACCTGCTGAGTTATTGCAGCATTTTGCATCTTTCCTCGTTAAATCAGAATCTGCTGTTCCTTGTTTTTCGATGAACAAGTTGATGACGCGTGCTCGAGGCATTCATAATATCTGCAACCTCACCTGGCATTGGTGATTCTTATGGCAACTGTAGTTCAAATTACCTTTCCTCTGAGGTAGTGCCTCATGGTTAAGTAGGAAGGAACTGCAGATGCTGGTTGGCTTGCTTTCACTTTTGGGGACTTGACAAGTCTTATGTGGGATTCGTAGGATGTGTCTTTGTAGACTTGGAGGTGTTGATGGGACAGTATAAGTGGTGGGGTGCTACATTATACACTGAGACTGATCCTGACTTGAAATTCTCTGTCCCCTTTGAGATGTTCCTTCAATTGATTTGGACTTGGCCCAGGAAATTACACAAGTCAATGAGGATGTGAAATCTTCTCAAGGAGACGTTGACAACATCCTTGCAGCGACTCCTCTATCCCCCTGGCATTCTCTTGACGCCGCGGAGCAGAGTGCCTGTTTCAGATGTTGGCCAGGTGAGTCATCCCTCATGCATGTTACCGCTGGTGGAGTGTAATTGGAGTCTTGAAGCTGGAGATGTTTGGCTTGGAAGAGGACCTTGATTCAATTATCCTGCCGATGGATTTGGAAGATGCTGCAGATATTGCATGGTCCAGTAACAGGGACCACCTGCAGCAAACTCTTCAAAGAAGTGGAAAGGTGCCACAAACGGTGCATCAGAAAAATCTACCAATTTCCCAGCATGGGTGTACGAAACTGCAAGAGCGTAAATCTGCCTTTGCTAAGTTAAGTCCTCAACTTGAGCGTTTGACAGCACTGGGCCTCCACTCGCTGGAGTTTAGAAGGTTGAGGGGGGACCTCATTGAAACTTACAGAATAATGGCATAGGCATAGATAGACTGGATGTGGAAAGGATGTTTCCACTGGTGGGAGAATCTAGGACCAGAGGTCAGAGCCTCAGAATTAAAGGGTACTCTTTTAGAAAGGAGGTTAGGAGGAACTTGTTTAGTTAGAGGGTAGTTAATCCGTGGAACTCATAGCCACAGAGCGCAGTGGAGGTTAAGTTAGTGGATATTTTTATGGCAGAGGTAGATAGATTCTTGATTAGAACGGGTGTCAAGGATTATGGGGAGAAGGCAGGAGGATCAGGAGGCAGAGATCAGCCATGATTAAATGGCGGAGTGCACTCGATGGGCTGAATGGCCATATTCTACACCTATAACGTGAACTTGTGAACTTGAAGATGGCCTTGCATCTTAATATGGCCTCCATTGTCATCTAAACAGCAAGATGATGTAAAATCATAAGATCAGCCAGTACAGCAAGAGCTGGCTGCTCTTGAAAAGGAGGCGCAGTCGTCTTTCTTACAGTTTGGCTTTCTTCCCAACCAATTGTTCAAGCGCTTTTGATTGCAACATGCGCCTTAATTTAGTTCAACAAAGAAACTGACAAGTTACTAAAGAACCTTTGAAGTGTTGTGGCCATTACTAAGCAGCACGCATGAGAAAAAATGTCAATGTTAAGGAGAGTTTGCAGAATTGATCACCACTGATTTTCCGCCATTCTTGGTTTCAGAGCCTTTCTGGATTATCCATTTTGCCGGACAAACAGTGGCCATGGCCTCGGAGAGGAGTCCAACGGTGCTGGAACATTGGCCGCCAATGGACCGAGATGCCGGTCTGCAAAGTTAGCCTCGGAGGTTGGCCACGGGGACGGATCTGCTGGCTCCAGCCAAGCTGGACTTCCAGAGGCCCGGCCTCCGGGAGCAAATTCAACATGCCGATCAGCCGCGGAAGTCCCGATGAGGTCGACATCGGCCGCCTCACCCCGGCCTAGGCTCCAGATTTTCGGGGGGACTTCCAGGGGGGGTTTCAAGTGCAGTCTCGTAATTTTGACCATATTAAAGGCAACAGAGCACCATGTTCCAGGGAAATCGATGGTGAACCTGTAGAAGGATGTTGCCAGATCAACAAACGTTCAGTCACGTCAAGGTGCAGGGAAAGCGGGAGTCTTCGTCCACCGTATTCACTAGAATTTAGGAGATTGAGGGGGGATCTTGTAGAAACGTACAAAATTCTTAAGGGGTTGGACAGGCTAGATGCAGGAAGATTGTTCCCGATGTTGGGGAAGTCCAGAACAAGGGGTCACAGTTTAAGGATAAGGGGGAAATCCTTTAGGACCGAGATGAGAAAAACTTTTTTCACACAGAGAGTGGTGAATCTCTGGAACTCCCTGCCACAGAGGGTAGTCGAGCCAGTTCATTGGCTATATTTAATGGGAGTTAGATGTGGCCCTTGTGGCTAAAGGGATCAGGGGGTATGGAGAGAAGGCAGGTACAGGATACTGAGTTGGATGATCAGCCATGATCATATTGAATGGCGGTGCAGGCTCGAAGGGTCGAATGGCCAACTCCTGCACCTATTTTCTATGTTTCTATGTTTCTATGTGTGAGGAAGGGTGAGAGAAAGAGTTGGTTTAATTTTAGTTTCAGTTTCAGAGACACAGTATGGAAACAGCCCCTCAACCCACTGAGTCGACAACGACCACTGATCATCCATTCACATTCGTTCTAATTAACTTCACACTCACATCAACTCGCTACACACAAGGGGAGATTAATTAAGGTACAATTAAGCTACAAACTCGCACGTCTTTGGGATGTGGGAGGAAACTGGAAAACCCGCATGTAATCCATGTGGTGACGTGCAAACTCCGCATTGATGGCACCCGAGATCAGGATCGAACCTGGGGTCTCTGGCGTTGTGAGGAGGCAGCTCTACCGCTGCGCCACTGTGTCGCTCCGTGTTCAGAAATAGTGATTCACTTATTGATCTGTTTCATAACCAGGGATGTTGAGGTGGGATAGCCCCAGTTACAGAGTCATACAGTCACATCTCTATGCGTACAGGCACCTTTTTGTCTACAATAAATGCACCGGTAATGATTAAAAGGAAACCAGACGCAAAATTGAAAAGTGTTTAAGAAGGAACTGCAGATGCTGGAAAATCGAAGGTACACAAAAATGCATAGATGCTGCTGCACCCGCTGAGTTTCTCCAGCATTTTTGTGTACCTGCAAAATTGAAAAGGATATGTTTTGTAGCATATAGTGAAAAAGTAGGTGATTAACACCATTTAGGTGCATCTAGATGCATCTTTCATTAGCCACAACATTCTAACTGGCTGATCTAATGATTTGACATCATCTTGCTTTTTGCACTCTATTCATCGACTGATAAAACTGTCATTTCCACATGGTTTTATTGAACTGGCACAGGAAAAATGGGCTGAATGGCCTCGTCTGATGCTGTCAGAATATGCAAGTGAAAACTGAAGGGGAAAGAATTGCTTTGGTTCACAGACGTTCTGCAATCATAATGTGTTTGTTTAGATTTGCTCCATTTGAAACTTCCAATAAACTCACAACCACCAGACGAGGCCGGGTTATCTACAATGTTTTGCCAGCAATTCTGTCTCAATAAACATCAATAGAAAATGTTATCCGGCCATCATCGCTGAATTGTTTGTGGCAACCTGCTCTGCACAAATTGGCTGCTGCCTCTCCTGCATTACAACAGGGACTACACTTCAGAAGAAGGCAGTAAAACACATCCTGGGGTCTTTATTTCTCTGTTTAAGAAGGAACTGCAGATGCTGGAAAATCGAAGGTACACAAAAAAGCTGGAGAAACTCAGCGGGTGCAGCAGCATCTATGGAGCAAAGGAAAAAGGCAACGTTTCGGGCTGAAACCCTTCTTCAGACCCTTCTGTCTTTATTTCTCTGTTATTTTTACAACGTTGCTGGAGTCAGAGACCAGTGTAATTCCTACCTGATAACACCAAGTTAACAATGAGAGAGATATTTGCCAAGATTCCACATTTGGATTTATACTGAAGAATAAAGACATTAGTGCTCCCTTCAAAGCAGAGTATAGAGCGAAGTCATAAAGAGGATGTCACAACCATTGAAGGCCAGAGGTACTGATTTCCAAAGTGCACACACTACTACAAAAGATGATCATGCATTTTCATTTCCTGTGAACTATACAGAGCTGAAAAACACTTTTAACACAGAAAAACATTCCCAAATGGAGAAAGAGGAAAATAAAGTCCTATATTTAGTTTTTGTATAGTTTAGTGCAGGATATAGCGTAGAAACAGGCCCTTTGGCCCAACGAGTCCACACCATCCAGCGATTCCCACACATCAACAATATCCTACACACACTGGGGACAATTTACACTTCCTCCTCCTTACATCTATATTTGAGTAATCTCCCCTCCACTCTTTCAGTCCAGATGAAGGGTCCCGACTGGGAAAGTCAACAGTTCATTTCAGTTCCCCAGATGCAGGTCGACCCGCTGAGTTCCTCCAGCAGATTGTTCGTCGCCACAATCAAGATGATGATTTGAACAAACTGACAGTGCCTGCTGAGAGAGTGGCCAGGACACCAGGAGAAAGACATTTTCTGTCAGTTCAATTACAAAGCAGAAATAAAAACCGGAGACTGACTCAGCATCTATGCAAAGGAAGATGAAAGCTGAAGGCTGGCGGATAAAAACAAAGAACAAGGTGCAGAGATCACAAGAAGGCACAGTTTCAGGACTGTTTTCCTAGTTATGACATTAGAGGGTTATAATGCCAATGCGTACAGTACTGATTAATTCAGAGGCCTCGGTACACATTCTGGGAAGCAGATGCTGTTCAGGGTTGCATGTTCACACCAGTGCGCTGCACTGCAGGACGTACTGTAGCATTGATGGCTCACGCTGCCCTCATAGTAATTAGGATGGTGGGTTCTGTGTTCTGCTGGAGCCTCTCTGCTGGGCTCAGTGCCAGCAAAGACAGAGAGATCGGAAATAATTCAGGCCTTAAAGCTGGTTGTCTTATCAAAGAGCAGAGCGCAGTTAAAACCCAAGGAAGAGTGTTAGAAGTTTCCTGAAAAGGACATGGATCAGTTTTTAAAGAGCCAGCTTCAAAGGACTCTTGCTAAAGTTGTACATTCGATGTCATTGCACTCGAAGCTGCATTTTGTTTGTCAGCATCTTCTTGTGTATTTAAAGTTACCGTTCTACTGGGAGTAAGTTGGAATGCTGGACCTGATGCCTCTGAAAGAGAAGGTGCAGGAGGAACAAAGATTTCAAACTGAAAATTATTCATTTGTTCTTATTGTTAAAGAAGGAACTGCAGATGCTGGAAAAATCGAAGGTAGACAAAAATGCTGGAGAAACTCAGCGGGTGGGGCAGTATCTATGGAGCGAAGAAAATAGGTGACGTTTTGGGTCGAGACCCTTCTTCAGTCAATTAATCAATATTTAAATCACACCAGTGCATTACAGCCAAATATAGTGCACGCTTCATAATCTCTTATGTGACACAATGTCAAAGGTCCTTTGGAAAGGGTTTAAGAAGGAACTGCAGATGCTGGAAAACCGAAGGTAGACAAAAGTGCTGGAGAAACTCAGCGGGTGCAGCAGCATCTATGGAGCGAAGGAAATAGACAACGTTTCGGGCCGAAACCCTTCTTGGAAAGGGGGCAAGTAATAAAGCAGGTCTTGCATCTCCTGCAGTCGTTTGCCCTTTCCACCGCTTCACCGATGTATTCTACGACTTACAACCTAACTAGAACAGGGGGGCACAGTGGCGTAGCTGGGAGAGCCGCTGCCTCACGGTGCCAGAGACCCAGGTTGGATCCTGACCTTGGGTGCTGTCTGTGTGGAGTTTGCAATTCTCCCATATCCCAAAGACATGGGTTTGTAGGTTAATTGGCGTCTGTCAAAATAGCTTCTTGGGGAAGAATCCCATCTAGTCCCATTCCCCATCTCCAAGGAGATGGGGAATGGGACTAGATGGGATTCTTCCCTGTAGCCTTGCAACCTGCTCTCACCGCCCCAAACCTCCCCTGTGATTATTTTGCCTCCGCCCTACATCGGAGGTAATTTGGACAGCAAATTAACCTGCCATGATATCTTTGGGATGTGGAATGAAACTGCAGCACCTGGGGGAAACCACCTGGAGGGTGAAGGTACCAACTCGATATAGACAGCAACCAATGTCAGGATGGAACCTGGGACCCAGGAAAATAAGGCAGCTGTACTGATGCATGCGCCATTCTGCATTTCTTTCTCCACCCATGTAGTCTGACCTCTAAGTGTTCTCCTTTATGTTCAGATTTTCAGTTACTGCTCTTGCAGTTCCAGGAGAATTTTATGTGTGTTTTTCTCTCCACTGTTCTCGCTTCATTCATACTTCTGACAGATAACCTGCCATCACCAAAACGTCTTCCGCCTCTCTCAGTTGACACCAATATGTTTGGCCACTCTCTCTCAGTCTCCATCATATTGCTGATATTCCCTGTTATCTCCATTTCTCCCCTTCACCTGCAACTTAATACAAGCCTATTTCCTGAATTTGTACGAAGAGCCTGTTTCCATGCTGGATCTCTAAACCAAACCAGGGAGTCCAGGGTAAATTTTAGTAGCTATATGGTCACCCTGGCAGCGATCAGCAAACAGAGCACACACACACACACACACACACAGAATGAAGTCTGGAGCATTACAGGTTTGACTAACACCGCCACAAGGGAAGCAGATCGATTGTGATCAATGTGTGGGTGTGATGGGTTGTGCTCATGTCAGTGGACTAATAATCAAGATGAGTTTGCAGTTTGCAGCGGTTTGCGAGTTTAACTTCAGTTTCTAATAGAATTCTAGGATCAGTAAAAGTGAGAAAAAGTATGTGTTTAATTATCTTTCACCTCTACCAAGTGGGGAAAAAAAGGCTTTTCACCGTACCTCGGTATATGTGACAATAAATTAAACTAAACTGAGCATAGACACTAAACTAAAGATAGACACAAAATGCTGGGGTAACTCAGCGGGACAGGCAGCATTTCTGAAGAGAAGGAATGGGTGACATTTCAAGTCGAGACTCTTCTTCAGACTGAAGACTTTGAGTTAAGCTAAAATAAACTAAGGTAAGCTAAAACAAAACTAAACTGCCATGATTTACTGCAGGGGAACATCATCACCTAGAGATTCCCCTCTTATTATCACTACATCCACACCTGGAGGTATTTTGCCATCCATGGTGTCAGAGTCATACAGCATGGAAACTGGCCCTTCGGCCCATACTGACCAAGTTGCCCCATCTACGCAAGTTCCCGTTTGCCTGCACTTGGTCCATATCTCTCTAAACTTTCTCTATGCTTGTGCACTTGTGCAAACTCCCATTAAATATTGCAGGAAGGAATTGCAGATGCTGGCTTAAACCAAAGATAGACACAAAATGCTGGAGTAACTGAAGAAGGGTCTCGACCCGAAAGGTCACCCATTCCTTCTCTCCAGAGATGCTGCCTGACCTGCTGAGTTACTCCAGCATTTTGTGTCGATCTCCCTTTCAGTTTTGTTGTTGCATCTGCCTCAACCACTTCCTCTGGCATCTTGTACCAGATACTCTGTGTGAAGAATGTGCCCCTCAGGTTCTTTCCTCGGAGAGAGTTAGATAGAGCTCTAGGGGCTAGTGGAATCAAGGGATATGGGAAGAAGGCAGGCACGGGTTATTGATTGGGGACGATCAGCCATGAATCGCAATGAATGGCGGTGCTGGCTTGAAGGGCCGAATAGCCTCCTCTTGCACCTATTTTCTATGTTTCTATGTTTCTATGACATACCTAAACCTTGGAGCGCTGCAGGACTACCTTAACCTTGGAGAACTGCAGCAATGGTGTTGGAGTGTCTAGTTGTATACCTCAGTCTCAAGAGTGCTCGGTGACTGAACTTCACCACAGAACTCGGACAATTCACAGCCCTCTGAGTGGAAACAAATCTCCTCACTTCAGTTTTTCATGGTCAAACACTTATCCCGTGACTGTGCTCCAATAAGTCGAAGCAGTCTTTCAGTATCTGTCCTCTCTTTAATAGACTGTGGAAGTTGTATATCATGTCGAAATATTTGTAGGAAGGAACTGCAGATGCTGGTATGACACAAAATGCTAAAGTTAGAAGGAATGGGTGACGTTTCGGGTCGAGACCCTTCAGTGGGATTAGTTTCATTATAAGGACTGTAAGGATAGCACAGTGGTGCAGTGGTAGAGTTGCTGCCTTACAGCGCCAGAGACCCGGGTCCGCTCCTGACTATGGGTGCTGTCTGCATAGAGTTTGTACGTTCTCCCTGTGACTGTGTGGGTTTTCTCCAGGTTCTCCAGTTTCCTCCCACACTCCAAAGACAATCAGGTGAATTGGTTTTGGTAAGTCCCTAGTGTGTAGGATAGTGTTAGTGTGCAGGGTGATCACTGGTCGGTGCGGACTTGGTGGGTCGAAGGGCCTATTTTTGCGCTGTATCTCGAAAGTCGAAAGTCGAAAGACTGCAGCAGTTCAGGAATGTGACTCACCCCTGCCATCTGAAGGGCGATTAGTGATGAACACTGAGTGCAGGCCTTTCTAGCGAGCCCAGGTCATGAAAAATGAATAAATAAAACGAAACAACAGCTATAATGTTGGCCTCTTGAAAAGGTCAGGAATATGATTAAGTTGGTCAATTGCTGAACTAATATCCAGTGCCTGTATGTTTCATCATGCCAAGTGATCTTAAATCCCATGGGAAATGAAGTCAGTTACTTTCAACAACTGATTCAGTAAATAAATCTAGAATGAAAAATTACAATACTTAAACTGTATGTGAAAAGTTCAAATAAACCTGTTGCTCCGTGGATTCTGCATCTACTTTCCCGGCAGAAATATTCATGATCCTAGTCGGAGAGGAAATGAGTAGGAAGGAACTGCAGATGTTGGTTTAAACCGAAGATAGATACAAAAAAGCTGGAGCAACTCAGCAGGACAGGCAGCATCTCTGGAGAGAAGGAATAGGTGACGTTTTGGGTGGAGACCCTTCTTCAGACAGAAGCAGACCTTCTGCTTCAGACCTTCAAAACGTCACCCATTCCTTCTCTCCAGAGATACTGCCTGTCCCACTGAGTTGCTCCAGCATTTTGTGTCTATCTTAGGAGAGGAAATGATGTGGGGTGAGGATCATGTGCAGTTTCATTTAATTTGACATCATGTTCAGAATGGACATTGCAAACGAAAGGGTGAATACAACCTTGTCCTCGTGAATGGGGCTGCTGTAGAAATAGTCAACAGACCTGCCGCGGTCCCCAGTAGGGAAGCACCGATTCGGGACTTACCTTCCAGAAGAGAGGGCCTGTACATCCTGCCGCCCGCAGCGGAGACTGCGGAGGTTGATGGCCCCGACCACGGGGGAACAATGGAGGAGGACTGACTGTACTTTGTGCCTTCCACCACAGTGAAGAATGCTGGGGTGGACATTTGTGTTAAATTTTTTATTGTGTATTGTGTGTTCTTTTTTATTGTACCGCTGCTGGCAAGTTCATTTCACTGCACTTTCTTGTGTGTATGTGATGAATAAATCTGATTGATTGATTAAAATCCTGGGCATTCTAACCTGGTTCCTCTCACACTGATGTGGTGATCAAGAAAGTGTATTCCATCGGAGTCTGAGAAGATTCAGCACGTTCTTGATGATTCTCCTAACCTTCCACAGATGTGCTAAAGCTCTGACAAGCCTGGCTTGGAATCTTTTTAGTTTAGTTTAGTTTAGAAATATATCGTGGAAACAGGCCCTTCGGCCCATCGGGTCGGTGCCGAACAACGATCCCTGCATATTCCTGGATACTTTCAAGAGAGAGCTAGATAGGGCTCTTAAAGATAGCGGATATGGGGAGAAGATGGGAACGGGGTACTGATTAGGGATGATCAGCCATGATCACATTGAATGGCGATGCTGGCTCGAAGGGCCGAATGGCCTACTACTGCACCTATTGTCTATTGTCTATTTTCTATTAACAATATCCTAGGGACAATTTTTACATTTACCAAGCTAATTAACCTACAAACCTGTACGTCTTTGGAGTGTGGGAGGAAACCAAAGATCTCGGAGAAAACTAACGCAATGGCATGGGGAGAAGGTACAAACAGCACCCGTAGTCGGAATCGAACCAGGGTCTCCGGTGCTGCATTCGCTGTAAGGCAGCAACTCTACCGCTGCGCCACCGTGCTGCCCCAATCTGCCCCACCTTTGAACTTGCAGAGAGTGAAGAACACAGCCCAGTCGGTCCATCACAGGCTCGTCACTTCCTTCCTTCCAGCCCATCTTCACGGTGAACTGCATCAGGGAAACTGCAAGCACCGTCAAGGATGCCTAGCCAGTCCCCTTTCTCACTTCTACCTACAGGAGCATGAAAGTCCAGATATTCCGGTTCTTCCCCACTACTATCAATCTCCTCAACTAACACCTACCTCTTTCATCCTGTACAGGGAGAAACTGCAGATGCTGCCTTAAACCGAAGACAGACACAAAATGCTGGAGTAACCCAGCAGGACAGGCAGCATCTCTGGAGAGGAGGAATAAGTGATATTTTGGATTAAGACCTTGGATTCAGACTCCATTCTGAACCCTATTCCTTTTCTCCAGAGATTCTGCCTGACCCGCTGAGTTACTCCAGCTTTTTGTGTTTGACCTCATTTCTCTGAGATGTTGCCACGTACTCTCACTCTTAGCTCCAACTCATTCCATTATTGTACTTTTATATTTAATATTTTTTAACACTACTTTGGATTTTGCACGACAATCTTGCACCATCCTGCTGTTTTGCACTCATCGGGATTATTATTGTTGTTGTTATATGGACTATATGTATACTGGGTAGTGTGAGCAAAGAATTTCATTGCAGCTGATCAGTATCCCGTACCTGCCTTCTCTCCATACCCTCTGATCCCCTTAGCCACAAGGGCCACATCTAACTCCCTCTTAAATATAGCCAATGAACTGGCCTCGACTACCCTCTGTGGCAGGGAGTTCCAGAGATTCACCACTCTCTGTGTGAAAAAAGTTCTTCTCATCTCGGTTTTAAAGGATTTCCCCCTTATCCTTAAGCTGTGACCCCTTGTCCTGGACTTCCCCAACATTGGGAGCAATCTTCCTGCATCTAGCCTGTCCAACCCCTTAAGAAATTTGTAAGTTTCTATAAGATCCCCTCTCAATCTCCTAAATTCTAGAGAGTATAAACCAAGTCTATCCAGTCTTTCTTCATAAGACAGTCCTGACATCCCAGGAATCAGTCTGGTGAACCTTCTCTGCACTCCCTCTATGGCAATAATGTCCTTCCTCAGATTTGGAGACCAAAACTGTACGCAATACTCCAGGTGTGGTCTCACCAAGACCCTGTACAACTGCAGATATGATGATAAACTAATCGGATCTGAATCTGTCTCTGAAGCAGATCATTCCATGGTTATCCTGCAGAGATGTAGCATACTCACACTGAGATCAACGACTGATTTCACTTCTTTCGTTCGTTAGAAGGCTTAGGAAGTTCAGCATGTTCCCAACAACTCTCACCACCTTCTACAGATGCGCGGTAGAAAGCATTTTATCTGGATGCATCACAGCATGGCTTGGTAACAGCTCCGTGCAAGTCTGTAAGAAATCGCTGAGAATTGTAAACGCTGCCCAGACCGTCACACAAACCAGCCTCTCTTCTATTGACCCCATCTACATTTCACTCTGGCCCAGCAAGGCTACCAGCACAATTCTCACCCCAGTTGCTGATTCTCTTCCCCTCTCCCATCAGGCAAGAGTGTGAAAAGGCACACCTCCAGATTCAGGAACAGTTTCTTCCCCACTATCAGCAGGCAACTGAACCATCCTATCACCAACTAGAGAGTCACTATCTCCAGTATCTCATTGGAGATCCTCAGACTATCTTTAATCTGTCTTTACTGGATTTTATCTTGCACTATATGCTATTCCCTTTATCCTGCATCTGTCACTGTAGACGGCTCGATTGTAGTCTTTCCGCCGACTGGATAACAAAAAGCTTTTAACTGTACCTCGGTACACATGAGACTGAACTAAACACAATGGTTGAGATTCACTCATGCTCTTAGAGCTAATGGAATCAAGGGGTATGGAGAGAAAGCATGAAGGGGGTACTGATTTTGGATGATTAGCTCTGGCTCGTAGGGCTGAGTGGCCTATTCCTGCACCTATTTTCTATGTTTCTATGATCCTTTCCCTTACCTGTAGGTGATCTGCCACAGGCATTTCCCTGAAGGTCACATTGGTCTGGGTTCAGAGGAGAAGAAAACGAAAAGAGCAAGAAAGGAGGCAAAAGTGTCCTTTCTTTGAGAAACACGTGGCGATGCTGCTCTGGTCTCTGAAGGGGACCCTTGAGTATATCACTGCTCAAGATGACAGCGCTCGAATAAGGGAAAAAAAGGTTAATAAGTAACCACTGACCGTGAGTGAATAAAAAAAAAATCTCAAAGTGCTGTGCAAAATAATTGCATGAGCAGAGAGGAGACAGGAGAATTGCATCACAGCATGATCTGGCAGCTCCTGGAGCCGATCTATAGACCACCAACTTCGGTCAGAACTAGAAGGGCTTTCAATTCACCAGAGCTGGACTTGAGTGTTTATGTCACTGGTAATAAGGGCACTTCAGCAGATGTGCCACGTAAAAAAAAAACACTTGATAATAATTATAGACTAGGTGAGGTTTGGAAGACTGAAGGCAGATAGCCAAGCGTAAATTAATTGTTTCAGCTCATGTTTAAGTAATAACGTTATTTCTGTTGCTCTCAGTGTTTCGAGCATTAAAGTTGATTTGTGCCCAGCGTGGTGCTGAATCAGATGCATCCAAAAGATGCTCGCTATCTTTCCCGCTGCGTGTTTGCTCGCCTGCCGTCCGCCCCCTGGGTTAGTGAAAAGCCAATCAAGGATCCTTCTCGTGATCATTATCTGGCCCATCCTGTTGCAAGTGCACCCTGTGTCAGGGGGTGGAGGAGGGAAGCAAGTCAGCGTGCAGCGCTCTCAATTAGCCTGACCTGCGCTCATTGTCTTGCCATTCCCTGGAGAGGCATGTGGGAAGGAGAGTTCAATGCAATGAGCACGGGGATAGAGCACAGACGCACACACACGAGAAAGAAAAACAACTGAAGAAGAAAAGGCTGAAGAAGGGTCTCGACCCGAAACGTCACCCATTCCTTCTCTCCAGAGATGCTGCCTGTCCTGCTGAGTTACTCCAGCATTTTGTGTCGACCTTCGATTTAAACCAGCACCTGCAGTTCTTTCCTACACAAATAAAAACAACTGTTTGATTTACATCAGACCTGCAGTTCTGGATTTGTGCTATTCCAATGTCGGTTCCACTGAGCCAGACCTGGGGGAGTGATGCATATTGAGGAGTCTTTCTTGCCGACCACTTCTCTCCGTAGCTCTATTCTTCTCAAACCCACCAAACCTCCGATCAGTCGTCCTGTTATATTTTCACATTCACATATAGAGTGCGGTTCTTTCTTGTAAGTGTTTTGTGTCGTGGTGTCAGGAAAACAAGCTAGCTCTCAATGCTAATGAGATGAAATAATCAGTTGTGTCGGAAGGAACTGCTTACAGATGCGGGTTTAAACCAAAGATAGACACAAAATGCTGGAGTAACTCAGCGGGCCAGGCAGCATCTCTGGAGAGAAGGAATGGGTGACGTTTCGGGTCGACACCCTTATTCAGACTCATTAGTTGCTTGTTGACCAAAGGAAGCGAGAGGGTGAACACAACCCTGTGTCATGGTGAATGCAAAAAACTGGAGTAACTCAACGGGTCAGACAGCATCTCTGGAGAAATGGAATAGGTGACGTTTCGGGTCGAGACCCTTCTTCAGTGTTAGGACAACAACCTAGATCAAGGTGGCGAATCCCTGGAATTCTCTCCCCCAGATGGAGCTGGGATATTTATTTTAAATGGTAGTTTCATGTTTAAATGAGAAAGAGGTCTAAAGAGGAGATGAGGCCATGAACAGGTCAGCCATGTTGAATGGTGAAGCAGCTTCGAGGAGCTGAGCTGCCCTCCAATTTGATCGCGTTCTTATGCTTATACTTAGTTTAGTTTAGAGATACAGTGCGGAAACAGGGCCTTCAGCCCACCGTGTCCACACCGAGCGGCAATCATCCCATACACTAGCACTGTCCTGCACACGAGGGATCATTTTACCGAAGCCAATTAACCTACAAACCTGTACATCTTTGGAGTGTGGGAAGAAACCAGATCACCTAGAGGAAACCCACGCAGTTCGCGGGGAGACTGTACAAACTCTGTACAAACAGCATGGAGTCAGGATCGAACCCCGGTCCCTGGTGCTGTAAGGCAGAGACTCTACTGCTGTGCCACCTTGCCACCCCATTTACCAGCACTTATTGCCCATCCCAGACTTGTCTTGAAAAGCTCCTCTTAATCACCTTCTATCTTTCCATGTCTACCGATCAAGAACCCACCTGTCTTCACCCGTGATCTGCCACGTTTTGTCCTGCCCCCCCCCCTCCCCCTTCCAGCTTTCTTTCTCTCTACCCTACAATAATTCTGAAGAAGGGTCTCGACCCGAAACAGCACCTGTTCCTTCTATCCCGAGATGCTGCCTGTCCCGCTGAGTTACATCAGTATTTTGTGTCCATCAGGTGTAAACCAGCATCTGCATATTTTGTCACCTGGCAATTGGTTTGGTCATTCCAGGGTGATACAGGCCCAATGATGATATAGCAGATCTTCCCAACGTAATTAGGTGTTGCAATCATCTTGTGATGCTCCTGGTGTGGTGCCTTGGGATATGTTGCTCTGTAAAGTGATCTACATAAAGGAAGTTGCTGCTGTAGTTGGGGAAGGGTTTGGCCTCACTGCATCATGCACTGTTCACTGAGGAAGCAGATGGGAAAGCAGTTGCCAGCTGGGTTTCCGTGCCATCCTCAACCAACTGCTGAGAATGAAAGGGCACCACACAATGTGCAGGATCCTCTGTGATTTCCCTCCTGGTGCTGGTACTGTCTGAATGATGCTGCGCGCCCCTTCCTTGCTAACTATCTGCACCCTGCACAGTGTCGTTTGGTTTAGTTCAGTTTAGTTTAGAGATACAGTGTGGAAACAGGCCTTTCAAGTCCGCACCGACCAGCGATCCTAGCACATTAACACGATCATACACACATCATCATCGATGAAAACATCAACAGGCACGGTGCCTTACAATGCTATGTACAACAGTGATCGCAACTTCTACTGAAGTGTGGATGGCCGTTGGCTCGCTAGGAGCTCATCCGCCCTTTGACAGGTCTTGTTTTTGGTCCTGCTGGAGGTCTACAGTACAGTATAAACTTTATAGTATAAATTTATACTTTACTCATCAATAACTTATGCTCCAGCTAGCTCTGCAGGTAGTCTCGCACAGGTATTGTTGGTGGTTGATAGATTGATGCAGAGTGATCTTGAAATAATGTAATAGAGAGATACAGCGTGTAGACTGGCCCTTCAGCCCATCGAGTCTGTGCTGACCATGAACTAAGCACGGCCTCCCTGCTACTTCCTCTGGTAAGTGGGTGATAACATTGAGGGGAATATGGGGAAAACAGATCAATGGGAAATTAGTCAAGTCAACTTTATTTCTATAGCACATTTAAAACCAACTCTCGTTGACCAAAGTGCTTTACAACAGTGCAGGTACATACAATGGTACATAGATCTAACAATACATACATAAATACATACATATAGTGTTCCCTCAGAGGACCTCAAGAAATGCTTGTGAATAGAAATAAGTTTTAAGTCTAGACTTAAAGAAGTCGATGGAGGGGGCAGTTCTGATGAGAAGAGGGATGCTATTCCACAGTGTAGGTGCTGCAACCGCACGTGAGCTTATAACTGGACCGCTGGATGGTCAGTAACCCCAAGGTGGCCGATCAGAGGGAACTGGAGGTAGAATGGTGGAGAATGGAATAGTGGAGAATGGAATTGCTCTGTGAGTCGGCATCAACTCAACGGGCCAAATAGCCTCCTTCTATGCCACACGGAAGTATAGACCATGAAAACGTACGGGCAATTCCATTAGTTGGAGTTGACTACGCAGACAGAAAAGTTATAGTAAAGGTTTTGTCAGAACAATGGTAAGCAATTAAAGACATCATCCATAATTCTCCAGGAAAAATTACTGAGAGATAAACCAATAGAAAATAAAGCAATTCATCTGTGAATGGCAAAACAAGTCACTGTTTGTATAATGTTAAAAGAAACATAATACTATTAAGATGAAAAGACAGCCTTGGGGATTGTGGAAGTTGCAGTGAATGATCAAAAATTAATATAAACTAAGAAGATAGATAGGAATAGACCAGCAAGAAACAATACAAAGGTTTGTAAGAACTTCTGAAAGCATTTCAAAAGGAAGAAACCAACAAATGAAATTGTGAGTTCCGGAGAGAAAGGAAAATTATAATTGGATATAATGAAATGGCTAATGACTCAAACAATTATTTTCTGTATGTTTTAATACAATGATTTATAGTGGAGAACAAGAAGTCTAATAGAGTGATAGAGTCATAGAGTGATACAGTGTGGAAACAGGCCCTTCGGCCCAACTTGCCCACACCGTCTAACATGTCCCAGCTACACTAGTCCCACCTGCCAGCATTTGGTCCATATCCCTCCAATCCTGTCCTATCCATGACATGTCATGGAACTGCTTCTTAAATGTTGGGATAGTCCCAGCCTCAATTACTTCCTCTGGCAGCTTGTTCCATACATCCACCACCCTTTGTGTGAAAAAGTTACCCCTCAGATTCCTATTAAATCTTTTCCCCTTCACCTTAAACCTATGTCCTCTGGTCCTCGATTCACATACTCTGGGCAAGAGACTCTGTGCATCTACCCGATCTATTCCTCTCATGATCTTATACAACTCTATGAGATCAGCTCTCATCATCCTGCGCTCCAAGGAATAGAGTCCCAGCCTGCTCAACCTCTGCCTATAGTTCAGACCCTCTAGTCCTGGCAACATCCTCGTAAATCTTCTCTGCACCCGTACCAGCTTAACAAAGTAAAGAAGGTGAGAAAGTCAAATTACTATCAATAAAGAGGGATCATTAGAGAAATTAAGATGATTATAAACTACGATTCTCCTGAACCCGACAGTTTGCATCCTTGGGTCAAAACGAAATGACTGTGGGGATAATAGAACCGTTGAAGAGATCTTTCAGATTTTTGGGGACTTTAGAACAGTTCCAGCAGATTGAAAGAAAGCAAAGGTGACACCAATCTACCACGTAGTTTGAAAGAAAAAGAAAAGTCAGCTGAAATTCAGCTGTGAGGAAAATGAGGTGGTAACAGTGAAAATATTGAAAATATTTACCAAATTACATCAGAATAATCATGAATTGCTGATCAAATAGATGTTTTGAGGTTACAACCAGGAGGATGGATAAGGGGAGACTATAGATGCAGTATATTTAGATTTTCAATAGGCATTCGCGAAGACTGCTACATTGGGGTGTACAGTAACAAATTAGTATGAATAGAGAAATTTGGTAAAGGAATGAGAAAGTGATAGGTCTTTTCATACTGATAATCTTTAATTATGGATTGCCATCATTTTGTTTTACTATCCACCAGGATAACTTAGATGAGCATTAGTTTCCAACAGAGGCACAAAATGCTGGATGGAATCAGCGGGTCGGGGAGCATTATGCAGTTGATGCTACCTGACCCGCTGATTTATTTCAGCACTTTGTATCTTCTTTTGGAAACTGTTACTCATCTAAGTTATTCTTGGGGAGAATCAGCAGGTCAGGTACCACCGCCTGCCAGTGCTGTGCCTGACCCACTGAGTTACTCCAGCACTTTGTGTCTTTTTTTTTGTAAACCAGCATCCGCAGTTCCGTGATTCTTCCTCAGAGTTTCCAGTTTGGTTTCAGTACGGAAGAAGATAAGAAAGTGAGCTGTAACAAGGAATTAAGAATAGTTGCAAAGAGATAATAGATAGTTTGAGCGGCAACTTGGTAGATAATAGATTATAATGTAGAAAATTGTGGGTTTACTCACTTTCTTGTAAGGAATAGAGGAAAAATATTTTCTTTGAGAAGCTGGTAAATGTTGGTCTATGGTGGCTTCTTGGTGTGCAGTTACAGTGAGTGAAAAGGAAGTTAAATGATATCTTGACCTTTATTGCAAGGTTTCAGGAGTACAACAGTGAGGACATATTACTTCAACTGGTGATACTGCATTTGGAGTATTGCTCTCGATTTGACCTTTACATCAGAGGAAGGGATTTCCTCTGGACAGAGTGCAGTGTAGATTTATTGTATTCATTCACAGCATGAAAGTCTTCACCAAAGCGGAGTTACTGAATTGAAGAAGAATGGGAATTGTTCTCAATTTTAACGTAATATTCTGAATATGTTTAGCTTTATCTTTGGAGATACAGTGTGGAAACGGGCCCTTTGGTCAGAGGGGTCTCGACCTGAAACGTCAGTCCGAAGAAGGGTCTCGGCCAGAAATGTCACCCATTCCTTCTCTCCAGAGATGCTGCCTGATCCGCTGAGTTACTCCAGCATTTTGTGTCTACCTTTGGCCAACCAACTCCACGATGACCAGTGTATAACAGTTCTATCCGACACACACTAGGGACAATTTACAGAAGCCAATTAACCTACAAACCTGCACATCTTTGGAATGTGGGAGGGAACCGGAGCAGCTGACTTAAACCCACGCAGTCACGGGAAGAACCTCCAAACTCCCTTACAGACTGCACCGGTAGTCAGGAATGATCCGGAGGTCGCTGGTGCTATGAGGCAGCAACTTTACCTCTACGCCACTGTGCTAGTTGCTTTAACAGAGATTTTTTTTTCCCCTACTGGCATTTCTGGAGAAAGGTAGCTCTGCCTCAGGATAAGGCATTTGGGGCTGCAATGAGGTGATTCTTTGAGATAGAGATGAACCTTGATAGTTCTGAGAACTGATGCTCAGTTTTGAATAGCATTAAGGCTGAGGCTTATAGATCTTAGAACATAACGAGAATGGCAATATATGGATTAGAAAAGATGTTGAGGATAAACCATGAATTATTGACTGGCCAGGCTTACTTATACAAGAGGCGTGTGGCGCGGAATGGAAAACACCCACCTGTATTGTTATGTTCTTCTATTCTGCACCCTTATTTCCCCCTCCTGCAGTTCACATGACGAAGAGGGGAACCCACTGAGTCAAACACCGGCAAGAGGTAGCTTTGAAAAGGAGAAGAAGGCATAGGTGATAATCCTGAGAAATAAATGCAAAATTGATTGGGAGTTGCAGCGATAAATGGGAAAGAATAACAACCAAATTACACCTGGCATGTACGTAGAGGCAACAAACAGAACAGGGGCTTTTTTACATGTTTCCTGAAGTGTTAAATTTGCATTGATCCCATACAATGTCTAACCTTGGCACACAACAATGTGATTTTCAATGGGTCAAACACCATCTATCTTCTTTAATTTAAAGGAGAAATATATCAAATTATGTTGCAGACAATGCTTGCACAGAAGCAGCTTGCTAATGGAGACTTTATCCCGGGTCCCATTCAATGCAGGAATCAAAGAAACACACAGCATAGAGAGAACTGTGGAACTCCGCCACAGAGGGCTGTGGAGGCCATGTCAGTGGATATTTTGACGGAAGAGATAGATGAATTCTTGATTAGAATGGGTGTCGAGGGTTATGGGTGAAAGGCAGGAAAATGGGATTAGGATGCAGAGATCAACCATGATAGATTGGCGGAGTAGATGCGATGGGCCGAATGGCCTAATTCTACTCCAATAACTTGTGAACGTGTCACCAAAGCGACACAGGGAACTGCAGATGTTGGTTTACAAAAATGTGCCATTTCGCCAGTTATTTCCTTTGGAGCCAATAAAAGAAATATGTGGAAAATCCCCATTTTACAGCTTTCCATCGACAGCTTTTTGGAAAATTAGGAGCACATTCCAAGTATCATATAAATGAGATGTGGTTTCCAGCTTCCATTAGGGGAATCTGGAATGGAATTCCTGATTGCATTTTGGACAGTTTTGAACCTTTATTCAGCTTCATCAAATGTTGTGACTAACTACCTTAAATAACTGCCCCCTTGTTATTGATCTCTCGGTCAGGAAATTGGTCATCTCTTCTCCTTAAGGGCCTGTCCCACTTAGGCCATTCTTCAGGCGACTCATTGGAGTCATTGGTTAGTGATTGGAAATGGAAATCTTCTCCCTTCCCAAGTCAAAAAATCCCCAGGCAATACCATGTTTGTCCAGGTGTTGCCCGTGGAAGAGATACATCAGCAAAAAATATATCTCAGCAAAAATATATCTCAGCAAAAAATACTCTAAAAATTCAAGAAAAGTCATAAAATGATGGAGTGACTCAACGGGTCAGGCAACATCCCTGGAGAACATGATGTTTCGGGTCAGGACCCTTCTTCAGAGGCCTTCTGAGTTTGAAGAAGGATCCTTATCTACAAACCTATTAACCTACTAATCTATTCGTCTTTGAAGTGTGGAAAGCAACCAGAGCACCTGGAGAAAAAATCCCACGCAGGTCACGGGGAGAACATCCGAACTCCATACAGACGGCAACCGTAGTCAGGACCTGTTGAGTTACTCCAGCATTTTGTGTCTTTCCTTGGTAAATCAGCACCTGCAGTTCCTTGGTTCTGCTCTCTAAAAAGTCAAAATTGTTTTGGCGTTGCTGATCAATGTCTCCATGTTGTTCTCTCTGCAAAAGTGAACGCATTAGTCTTTGTATCTTGGTGGTTATAAGGGGTCCACTGACACTAAACATGGTACACCTCCTGGCAGTTGCAAGCTACAACTGAATTAGTTTTACTGTGACAATGACTGCTGGCGAGCAGGAAAATCAATTGCTTAACTGGTGATATTCCCCCAGAGCAAGATTTCTGTCAAAGTCATCTTCCCCCGTCATTATCGAGTCTCAGTGCAGGAGACAGCCAGCCATTCCCAAGAATCACCATTTGATGCTGAAGATCTCTTGCTGGCCTTCCATGGATAATAAATGTGAACAAAGACCTCAACTCTCATCTTCAGAATACAAGGTACAATTGGTTAATGGCCATTCCTGGAAGTCTAAATCAATCTCGGAGGGCTCTCCCAAATGATGTTACTTTATGCATTATGGAACAAGAGCCACTGCAACAAAAAAAGAAAATGTCGACAATACTAAGCTGGTCTGGCAGTTCCTGTAGGAAGAGAAACAGAGTTTATATCTGTGGTCTGAAGAAGGATCCCGACCCAAATCATTCTTCAGACCGCCCATTCCCTCAACAGATGTTGCCTGCCCTGTTGAGTTCCTCCAGCACTTTGTGTTTAGAACAGAATTTAGGTTTCAGATCAAAGTTCCAATAAAGATTCTTTCACCTGGAGTGTTAACATTGTTTCTCTTTCCACAGATGCTGTCTAACCTACTGAGGTTTTCCAGCATTATTTTGTAACTCTCTTTTCTGTAAAAGATTACGTCAACTACTCTTCCACCTTCCAAACTAAACCCCATCCAATATCTCACAGGCTATATTGCCTATGTATGATTTCAATGTTTCATATAAAAATCACTTCAATTCATCATTCGCATCATTCGCACACTTTGATATGTACTGATCTTTTGATATGTGGAACTTCCAATGTCCCAGCATCCTTGTCCATGTATAAACTCTTCCAAGACGATGACCCATTCCAGCCAATTCTCTGAATCAAATCCAATGGTAGGGGTATCAAAACCAAACAGGCAAACAGGGCAAGAAACTGTTCAGTACATGACCATAGTGCTAAAATTGTGTTGTGCCTTCCACCTCTCTCTTCTGGGGCCAAGGGAGAGCAATTGTCATAAGAGTAAGATGTGCACGCCGTTTGAAATCGTAACTATGTGTTAGATGAAGACACTGCTGCTTATTGTTAGCATGTTATACTGTCATGACAGAAGCTCTTAAAGCTGTGGTTTGCGACAGGTATTAGATTTAATGGTTCCATGGCCATTAATTTGTCACGTGTACCGAGGGATAATGAAATTTGATTTACCATACAGTCAAACAAAAAAGCAACAAGATACAAAACTACATAAAGATTAAACATAAACAGCCACCACAGTGGCGTGGGAGAATCCCTAGAGCACACAGCATAAGCGGAGACCCACAGCCATCAGTTCAATGTCCGGGCCACACACACGCTCCTTCACCGACCCGTGATGTGACCAGTTGTACCGACCACTGTCACTAGTCCCTGTCCGCCCGAACAGTTAGAAAGCCGTCCACACTCGCACCAGACTCCAGGATGTTCTCATGGCGCGATGCCCCGCAAACACCGAGATCATTGCACTCACGGCAATCCCTCCTAGTCCCCACCAGCGCAGGCAGCACATCCATCTTGACTTTGGCAACCTCACATTCCCCACTGTGATGGAAGGTAAATAGCTTTTACCTTCTTCCTCCTTTTCTCCCATGGTCGGGTCGATCGAAACATCCATAGTTGGGGCTATCGAAACTCCCGCAGCCGGCGATCGAAGTCCCTGCAACGGGACGATCGATGCTCATGTGGTTGGAGCTCCCAATGTCGATCCCTAACAAAGGGACCGCCAGCTCCACGATGTTAATGCGGACGGAGATACGATACAGAAAAAGTCACATCTCCGTCTTCAGACTGAGTCAGGGGAGAGGGAGATACAGAGATAATGAAGTGTAAGGTGTGAAAACATGATTGAGTGGCAGAGTAGACATGATGAGCCGAATGGCTTAATTTTGCTACATGTCTACAAGCTTCCAGTAATGACACGGTTACTGGAATATGAGTCTAAACAGGTTGCTCTTCTTTAATTGGCACAGATACTGTGGACCACGCAGCCTCCTTTGCCATTGTCCAGTTTTTCCAATTTTTCTGATTCGAAATATGACTGGAAGGTTGTAGACAATTGTGATCGGTTTATGATTGCTGCCAGAGGGAGGAATGGAGTTGGTCGCCAGAGAGCAGAGATTGAGACAGGATCTGAAGAAATTGGCTCTGCAGTATTTAGCTGGAAGAAACGTCTGCTCATTCTGTGTTGTGCATCAGGCAAGTGGTCTGACTTGAGGAAATGGAATGAGAATTGGCAGAGAGAAGGACATTCTGAGTCATAGGAACACACAGCACGGAATGGGCCCTTAAGGATCACCTCATCCCCATCCAATACTAATTACACTAATTCCATTTGCCCTCGTCAGGAATGTATCCCTCTACTCCTTTCCCATCTGTCCAAATGCCCTTTAAACCTGGTACTAGTATCTGCCTCCACCACATCACCACCTCTGGCAGCTCGTTACAAATATTAATTATCTTCTCAGTAGAAAAACAAACCCCTCGGAAATTTCTCTCCTCTCACCTTAAACCCGTGCCCTCTAGTTCTAACCTCCCATGTCCACGGAAAAAGACCATCTCTCCTATGAGTGCCCTTCTTAATTTTATAAACCTATATATGGTCACCCCTCAGCCACTGACATTCCAGTGGCAATAAACACAGCCTATCCAACCTCTCCTTATACCTACAGCCATCAAATATAGACATGACTGGTGAATCTGCATTATCTCTATTTCTACAGTGTTACTCTTGCAGCATGGCATTGGAACTGTATTCAATAGTAAGATAGTGACACATTAAAACGATGCAACCTATCTGGAAATATGAGAGTTTTAGAACTCAACAGGGAGCCAATTTAGATCTCAAGACAAATGTGTTAACAGGAACTGGTGTGTAATATACCATGCCCACACAATGGCCCTGCTGGTAAGGCTTCTGCCTTATAGCTTCAATGATATGAGTTCACTCCTGACGTCTAGTAATGTCTGTGTGTACTCAATACTCTGTCAGTCTAACTAATGTATTGTGCAAATGCAACATGATGTTCCAGTCTGAAGAAGGGTCCTGATCTGAAACATCACCTATCCATGCCCTCCACAGATGCTGCCTGACCTGCTGAGTTACTCCAGCACTTTGTGTTTAGCTAATGATGTCCCAACTCCAATACACAATGCCTCAAACTGTGAAGGCAAGCACTTTAAATGTCTTCTTGACTGAGTTATCCATTTGTGCTGCCACTTCCAGAAAGCTAGCAACTTGCACTCCAAGATCCATTTGTACATCAATGTTCCTAAGGTCCCTACCAGTTACTTCATGTGTCCTGCCACAACTTGACCTTCCAAAGTGCATTGCCTTGCCCTTGTCTGGATTACATTTCACATTGCTAAATGGTTCTGTACATCTAAGTACACGGTGCTGCAGCGGTAGAGTTGCTGCCTTACAGCATCAGAGACATGGGTTTGATCCTGACTACGGGTGCTGTCTGTACGGGGTTTGTGTGTTCTCTGTGTGACTGCCTGGGATTTCTCCAGGTGCTCCGGTTTCCTCCCACACTCCAAAGACATGCAGATTTGTAGGTTAATTGGCTTCGGTAAAAATTGTAAATTGTCCCTAGTGTGTAGGATAGTGTTGGTGTGTGGGGATCGCAGGTTGGTGCGGGCTCGGTGGGTCAAAGTTTCTACACTGTATCCCTAAACTAGACTGAACTAAACTGAAAATAAGAGGTTAGACAAAATTGCTGGAAAAACTCAGCGGATGCGGCAGCATCTATGGAGCGAAGGAAATAGGCAACCTTTCGGGTCGAAACCCTTCTTCATCAGCCTGAAAAACACTGGCTGGATGAATTGTATCACCGTCACATTGGGTGCAATTGGCGACTTTAATGTTCCCGATGTTGGGGGAGTCCAGAACCAGGGGCCACAGTTTAAGAATAAGGCGTAAACCATTTAGAACGGAGATGAGGAAAAACCTTTTCACACAGAGAGTTGTGAGTCTGTGGAATTCTCTGCCTCAGAGGGCGGTGGACGCTGGTTCTCAGGATGATTTCAAGAGAGAGCATTACAGAACTCTTAAAGATAGCGGAATCAAGGGATATGGGGAGAAGACAGGAACGGGATACTGATTGTGGATGATCAGCCATGATCACATTGAATGGCAGTGCTGGCTCGAATGGCCTGCACCTATTGTCTATTGTCTATTGTCTAATGTTTAAAACTTTCTATCCATCAGGGAAGAAATATTCTAAATTATACCTTACGCTTGTTAGCTCATGTGCTTAGCCTTGATTATTAATAAAGAACTCATTCACGTAGCCTTTTATCATCTCTTAGCAACGTCTCAAATCACATTGTGTAACTGACTATGATCAGTTTCTATGCTCCTTTGATGCATCGAAAGATGATCAATGAACCCAAGGAGGATGTCTATGTCTGACAATGGTCACTAATGTTGGGAAAGTCACTTAAGACAAGACATAACCATTTTTACATTTCTTAATTTATGCCTACATATCAAATGGTTTTTAGGATAACACATCTGACAGCTTAAAATATATATTTAGATATTTAATACATTTCCATGGCTTGTTTTAAAAAGAGACTGAAATGGGATGCGTGAAATATGTGAAAGATGATTTCTATACTGTTAACAGCAATCAATAAAATGCATTGAACTGTGAACTGATTGCAATAAATTTGATTTTAAAATGCTTGAGTTTGCAGAGATGAAATGTAATGGAAGGTTTGTCAGCTTCAAAGGCAGTGATCATCTATCTTCTGTCTTGCCTAGTGGATGGCTGTGGGCGTAAAGGGTTTCAGGGTATGGACTAAGAACGTTGGATCTCTCCTCATTAAGAGATGGCAGTGAACTCCAGTTGCAATCAAGTACTCTGCCTTACTAACTGCTTTAATAAGTTTGCAAGGGGTCAGCAATATATTCATAAAAAATATGCTGTATCACAATCAACTTTAACGAGCAGTGCCATTGACATGCTTACTACAAATTACTTCAGTGGGTTCAGAGCTACACTGTGGTAAGTTAGCTTTCGAAAGGTCAGAGCATTAATTTTGACAACTGGCATTTGAACGAGAAGAGGAATACTCACATCATTATTATTTACAGTTCATGTTTCCTGATAGCTAATCTCCATCCACATGCACATAAGACACAAATAATGAAAAAGAATTACAATCTCGAAACATTGTCCAGTATCGGATGTCATCTAACATTTCTCGATGCGCTTTGAGCCTGAAATATTGCATAAAATTGAGTTACAATCCAATAGATTATGGTGCCTCTTGCATGTATTCAATTTAATCGTAAACCACTATGCCTGTCAAACGCATAGCCCAAAGCACAAAGGACATTGAGAAATACTTCTGCATTTGTTCTTCAAATGGATCACCAATAACTTACATTTTGTTGGAGTAGAGTTTGTTGGTTATAGCCATTTGGTAATCAACGATAGGAGCAGAATTAGGCCATTCGGCCCATCAAGTCTATTCTGCCATTCAATCATGGCTGATCTATTTCTCCCTCCTAACCTCATTCTCCTGCCTTCTCCCCATAATCCCCAACCCATATTAATCAAGAATCTATCTATCTCTGCATTAAAAATATCCATTGACTTGGCATAGATTCATAGAGTCATAGAATCATAGACTTACACAGTGGAAACAGGCCCTTTTGGCCAAATTGATCACAACATGTCCCATCTAACCTAGTCCCACCAGCCTGCATTTGACCCATATCCCTCCAAACCTGTCCTATTCATGTTCCTGTTTAAATGTTTCTTCAACATTGCGATAGTACCTGCCTCAAATTTCTCCTCCGGCAGATACCTCGTTCCACACACCCGCCCACTCTTTGTGGAGCCACGTGGAGTTCCAGAGCTGGGACTGTAAATTAGTTGTTTTCTTTTTGGTGAGGTGAAGAGCGTGTGGTCGTCTGTGGTTCAACTGTGGCAGCAGAAAGACCAGCGATGCTCGAGAGAGGGCCTGCAGGCAGGGCTTCATTCACAGAGGAGGCCAGGGATCGATGGCAGAGAGATCCCGCGCATCCCTGCCTGCAGCCCTACCTGTATCCCTGACTGCATCCATGTTTGCATCTAAGCCTGCATCCATGCCTGTAACCCTACCTGTATCCTTGACTGCATCCATGCCTGTAACCATGACTGCATCCCTGCCTATATGCATGCCTGTATCCATGCCTGTATCCATGCTTGCATTCATGCATATATCTAAGCCTGCATCCCTGTCTGCATCAATGCCAGCATCCATGCCTGTATCTATGACGGCATCTCTGCCTATATCCATGCTTGTATCCATGCTTGTATCCATGCTTGTATCCATGCTTGTATCCATGCTTGCATCCATGCTTGTATCTAAGCCTGTATCCAGGTTTGCATCCCTGTCTGCATCAATGCCAGCATCCATGCCTGTATCTATGACGGCATCTCTGCCTATATCCATGCTTGTATCCATGCTTGTATCCATGCTTGCATCCATGCTTGTATCCATGCTTGTATCTAAGCCTGTTTGCATTCATGTCTGCATCAATGCCTGCATCGTTGCCGGCCGGAAATGTCACGGGCGAGCAGTACATTGGAAACGCCATCCGATCAGAGGACGGTGACGCGGGACTTGCGTGGGACTCGACCGGTACTCCGTCTGAGAGGCTGCAGCCATCTTTAATGCTCCACAGAAAGCAGACTGGCAGGTTGCATCGCAGCCTGGTTTGTGATCAACTCGGCCCAAGACTGCAAGAAATTGCAGAGTTGGAGAGGTAGCTCAGTCCACCACATGGACCAGATTCCACATCACTGACTCCAACAAAAGCTTTTCACTGCACCTCGGTGCACATGGCAATAAACTAAACTGAGAAAGCAGTGCCCAAACGAGGTAATATTTAGGATTATCCAAGATCAACACTCGTTCCTCTACCAGACCAATGCTCAATGCATCTGGGGGTTTTGCTCAAAGCCACCGTTCAGCATGGATTGGGCACTAATCAAGCCTTATGCCCACACTGGATCACTTGGCATAGGGAAAGTGAGGGTCATTTTTGTCCAGAACCTCATGCTCCCATCCTTCTCCCCGATCATTCCAAACAGCTGCTACTGATTTCCACCGTGATTAAGCTCACACTGCAGTCATGTCACAGAAACCCACCTCCGCATCCTCTTGCAAGAGAGCAGGAGTTGTGGCTGGGACTTGGTGCTTTAAGGAAGTGACAGAAAGACATGTGTCTCTCAGGCTCTATGTTCGAACCCAGAGCTTTTCATCAGACAGCAAGCTTGCCAGCCCGCAGTGAGTATGTGACACTTGCACCACATCCATATCCACGTCCATATCACACATCCTGGGACAATCTGCTTTCGCTTTTCCGAATGGATGGTTGTTTCTCATGGGAATTTGACCCCCCCCCATCCCACGTACCACTCCAGTCCAGGCTCCCTAGATATTCTTCTCTCCACCATTTGAAAGGAATGGTGGACAATGCCACAGCATGTGCTGGCTCGAAGGGCCGAATGGCCTCCTCCTGCACCTATTATCTATGTTTCTATGTTTCTATGGTATATTGCCCAGTCCTTCAGGAGTGCTCTCCTCTCCACCATCAAAAGGATCTACACGAAATGCGACTTCATAAAGCTAGCTAATACCATGAAAGCCCCACCCTTAAGCAGCCACGTTCTCTTCTCAATGGTACCATAGAGAAGAAACTGCAGGAGCCGGGAATACAATTGATGTCTTCCCCCATCACCTCTTTTGTCATCTAACCTCTCCTGCCCTCTGTACAATAACAACCCTTCATTCTATCCCCTTTCCTGCTTTTCTCTCGGTCTCAAAATCTATTTATTGCTGCTTTTTTTGTTCTGATGAAAGATTGTTGACCTGGAAGATTGGCACTGTTTTCTTCTTCGAGGAATCAGTCCGAAAAACTTCTGTCCTGAATGTCGAAGAACTTTCAAAGCCAGGATTGGACTCATAAGCCACCTGAGTCCATAAAAACAACAGAACGTAGAAATAGAAACATAGAAAATAGGCGCAGTGGTAGGCCATTCGGCCCTTCAAGCCTGCACCGCCATTCAATATGATCATGGCTGATCATCCAACTCAGTATCCTGTACCTGCCTTCTCTCCATACCCCCTGATCCCTTTAGCCACATGGGCCACATCTAACCCCCTCTTAAATATAGCCAATGAACTGGCCTCAACTACCTTCTGTGGCAGAGAGTTCCAGAGATTCACCACTCTCTGCGTGAAAAATGTTTTTCTCATCTCGGTCCTAAAGGGTTTCCCCTTTATCCTTAAACTGTGACCCCTTGTCCTGTGACATCTTTCTCATCCTCGGCCTCGAGGGATAGCCACGACGACTGTAACTGGACTTCACTGCAGTCCGTAGTGACGCCAAGCCTGCAGTATGTTTTTGTGCATAAAATGGAAGGAAACAAATTGTGAACCTTGCTCCCCATCATGAAGAGAAGCCTAGTCTTGCTCCATCTTGATTGAAGGGCCGCCGTCACACAGTGACACAAATAACTTCCAATCAATGCCATACTCTGCTAGAAATAAATCTCCATGGAAATATGTCCATGATTATGTGAATGCTGGAGTAGACCCACAATAGCACAGTTGGGGTCCTCTAATCACTCGCATTTTGCAGAATAGGGAAGTACTCCTCATCGCTGTCAGTGGCTAATCAACCAGCAATGCCCATCAGCCACCAGGGCACAGGAAGAACTAGTGGGGTGAGTTTCCATGGTGATATTGCCATGTTGCCACCCTTCTGCTGCAGACTTCTCTTCTTCAAAGAGCATGGAGACCAGAACCTTTCTCTAATTGAGTCCCGCCTATTGGTGTGGCTGATAGTGCTGGTGCCTCACAGCTCCAGTGACCCAGGTGTGATTCTGGCCTCTGGCACTTCGTTTGCTCGTGTGTCAGACGACGCATAGTTCGCTGTTGGCTTCCGTCGTTCTCCAACACGTTGACAGAATTGGGCGCCCGACATGTCACAGAGTGCATGGTGTTGTCGTTTCCGGGCAGTGCCACGGGGAGGCTTCTGTCGTGATCCCCGCCTCTGGAACTAAAAGTGTGGTTTGCATGTTCTCCTTCCGACTGTGTGAGAAAGAACTGCAGATGCTGGTTAAAATCGAAGAGACACACAAAATGCTGGAGTAACTGAGCGGGTGAGGCAGCATCTCTGGAGAGAAGGAATAGGTGATGTTTCGGGTCAAGACGTCACCCATTCCTTCTCTCGTTGCGACTGCACTGGTTTCTTCCAGCAGCTCCAATGTCAATCCACATCCCAAAGATGTGTGGGGTGGTCGGCTAGTTGGCCTCTGTAAGTTGCTCCTGAAGTCAGTGAGTAATAAAAGTTGGAGTGGACCAGATTGGTGGGAATATAAGAAAATACATGGGGTTGTCATAGGGTGAAGGTAAATGGGTGCTTGATGGCTGGTGTTGACTCAGTGGGCCATCTATAGCTTTATAATCCCTCTATTCCTCAAAACTTTATTTGGCCTTCCCATTTATGGTGCATGCTCCACCATTATTCGATCTCCCAAAGTTTCGTAACTGGGGGATTTAACATTTAATATTAAACATAAAACATCCCCCACAGCGGAATCAACGTTTCCCACTGTGAGGGAAGGCAACTAAATTTCAGTCCTCTTCCTCTTGTTCGCCCATGGTTTGGGCCTATGTGAGGCCTCCGCAGTCGCCGCTATGGATGGCCCGATGTTTCAGGCCCTCTGGCCGGATGATGGTACTCCTGCTTCGGAAGAACACTCTCAATGGCTTGGAGTTTACGAATCGGCCGCTTCCAACCGGAGACCGCGGCTCCCGAAGTCCACAGCCGAGCTGGGTGGAGCTCCAGAGTGGTGGCGTCATTGACAATGTCACATGTCATATGACACATATTTGACTTCAGATATTTAAACTTAATTATTTTTTAATCTTCAGATTTGGACTGCAACAACCAGGTTCAGGAATAGCTACTTCCCCACAGCCATCAGGCTATTAAACCTGGCTCGGACAAAACTTTGACAAGAACATGGATAGGTGACGTCCAGGGATGTTCTCCAGGGATGCTGCCTGACCTGCTGAGTAACTCCAGCACATTGAGCCCTTTTGTTTATTAGCTCACATCTGCAGTTCTACAATGGATAAGATTTAGGTCAGGTACAAGACCCATTCTTCCCCAGAAACTACAATGGACTTTTTTAGGCCCAGTGAAGCAAACAGACAAAGCTTCAGATTAATATCTAAACTCAGCACCTGCACCTGAGTAGCACTCTCTCAGTCTGCACTGGAATGTCAGCCATTCTGTTTGACCTCAGTTCCCTCGTGAAGGACATGAACTCAAGACTTCTGATAGATGGAAGCTATCCACAAAAACACTGCTGCTTCAAGTGCTTTGAACTCGCGAAATGATCTTCCTGGAACGTATCCATGTTTCTGTGTTTATGCTAAATAAACATCTAACTCAAGCATCCATCATTTCTTCTCCAGTAAATGCAAATAAATATAAATTCTGCTTTTGCCCTTTTGTGTGCTGCAGACAATACTTGCGTCATTTCTGACTGCAACTGCAGAGCATTTCTCAGCAACGATTTCAGTGATGATATCAAATTGTTAACCTGACACTGAAAGCTATTACAGGTGCATGTCCAAACTGTCAGCACGATGTTTGAGATTGACAAAGGAAGAAACGATGGAACATTGAAAGGAGTGCGGAATAAATCTCAGAGCGATTCTGTACATAAACAACCTGAGCCTCTTGATCAATCAGATTCTAATCAGTACTCACTCCTGAGATACTGTAATACACACCATCCCATTATGAGATTACAGCCCATAATTTACTGTTGGGAAAGCAGCATACATACACCATCTAAATTTTTTTGCTGAGATAACTCAACTGAGGGTATTAATCTATTCTTGGGTAAACTATGTATATCTGTAGACCATCCAAAATATTTTGATAAATGCTCAGCCCAAGCAATCCATGAATTTACTCCTAAACCATTTGTAAGAGTTGTTCAAAAGGGAACTGCAGATGCTGGAATATCGAAGGTACACAAAATTGCTGGGGAAACTCAGCGGGTGCAGCAGCATCTATGGAGCAGTCTGAAGAAGGGTTTCGGCCCGAAACGTCGCCTATTTCCTTCGCTCCATAGATGCTGCTGCACCCACTGAGTTTCCCCAGCAATTTTGTGTACATTTGTAACAGTTGATCACATTGCAGCCCATAACACACACACACACACACACACACACACTCCCTCTCTCTCTCTCTCTCTCTCTCTCTCTCTCTCTCTCTCTCTCTCTCTCTCTTTCCCCCCACCCTCTCTCCCTCCCCCCACCTCTCTCTCCCCCTCTCCTCTCTCTCTCTCCCTCTTTCTCCTCCCCCCTATTTTGGGTGAGGGGGTGTCCCCTATTAATCCTCCAAAAGCTTTGCAGACCACCAGTTTGTGAAAGTGGGAACAACATTGCTAAAAAGATAGCAACGTTGCGATCTTTAGGATGCTGCTTCTCCCGCTGGAGTGACTCAGCGGGAGAGGTGGCATCTCTGGACAGAAGGATTGGGTGACGTTTCAGATCTACACCCAGGTCCAATCTTGCCACTGATTCGGTGCTGTCCGTGTGGAGTTTGCAAATTCTCCCTGTGACTGTGGGTTTCCTCTGGGTGCTTCGGTTTCCTCCCACATCCCAAAGACGTGCATGTTTGTAGGTGAATTTGACTGTGTAAATTGCCCCAGACTGTGAGGAAGGGTCTCGACCCAAAACGCCACCCATTCCTTTTATCCAGAGATGCTGCCTGTCCCACTGAGTTACTCAAGCAATTTGTGTCTGTCTTCATGTAAACCAGCATCTGCACTTCCTTCCCACAAAGGCAGTGAGGTGTGGGAATTAGCAAGCTCAGTAACCCCTTGGCAGCAATTCCTCAAACAAATGCGCACTGTTTAAAACATGACATAATATATTTAGATGATTAATAGTCAGCCAACTTCTCCCTTCCTTTACATTTCTCATCTTGAGAAAAGGACTGATGCTATCAGGAAACCATGAGGAAGAAAAATATGGTTGTGCATTCGTCAGCTGAATAAAAGATACCAAGATTGCGACAAGATTTTATTAGATTCTAAAATACTTTGGATATGTATCACAAACTCTTTAACAAGTGCAATACTGTTTATTGATTGCTTTTTGTGTGTGGCGGGAATTCAATTTTTCTTGCTTTTATGGTTTTGCATGTCAGAATAGTTTTCTTTCATGAACTGACAAGTAACAAAACAGCTATTAACTAATGTGCACAAGCCTTGTACTGAATGATGTGACAGCATATACAGCATTTTAAATCACCATTATGTTGCCTGTGTCATGGTTTACAAAAATGCTGAGTAATCAACGTATTGAGCATATTGAACTCCAAAACAAATAAGTAATGGATCAATGAGCTTTTACGTTTAATAGGAGTAAAATAGGACAAGTATTATTTGAACAATGAAGGTTAAGGCAGGGTCTTTAATGTATAACAATGTTCAGAACTGCCTCACAGTTCATGGGCAGCACAGTAGCACAGCTGGTAGAGCTTCTGCCTCACAGTGCCAGAGACCCGGGTTCGATCCTGATCACTGCTGCTGTCTGTACAGACTTTGACAATGTGGGTTTTCTCTGGGTGCTACGGATTCCTCACACAAACCTAGGGCGTGCAGGCTTGTAGGTTAATTGGCTTCTATAAATTGTTCCTAGTATGTAGGATAGAACTAGTGTACGGGTGATCGTTGGTCAGCACGGACTTGGTGGGCCGAAGGGCCTGCTTTCATGCTGCACCTCTCAACTAAATTAAACTACAAAAAGTGAAACTAAACTAAACTAAACCCAAGTTCGAACTTGCCACTGATTTGGTGCTGTCCGTGTGGAGTTTGCAAGTTCTCCCTCTGGATACTTTGGTTTCCTACCACATCCCAAAGACGTGCATGTTTGTAGGTTCATTTGGCTTCGTAAATTGCCCCCAGTAAATAGGGAGTGGGTGAGAAAGCGGGAGAGCACAGAACTGGTGTGTACGGGTGATCAATGGTCGGCATGGACTCGGTGGGAAAAAGGGACTGATTCCACATTGATTCAAACAATCAAAAACAAAAAAGTGAACCTGGGGACTTGGTGGTGGTGGGGAAGAGGTGAATTTGCAATAGGGGTCAGGGTAGGGTTGCCAACTTTCTCACTATAAGGGACAACTTTCTCAAATAAGGGACAAAGTTCAAAATACGGGACAAATTCCCGACGGCAATTCGTTGACTGACTCGGCCATGGCTGGGTGAATGATGAGTTGGCCTGGGTGCTGGACTGCACATAAAGCAAAGTCCGGCACCCCATCCAACTCATGAACTGATGATCGGGCATGAGAAGGAGGGGTGGCGGTGGTGTCGGCGGTAAGCGAATGACCGAAGGTCGGACTGCTGCCGGGCTGCCGACCGACGGGGCCACGGGCGAGGTGCTGCTGCTGCACTCCAAGGGCTGCACTACGTCGGGACGGGTGAGTCGGGGCCGGACGCGGCGCTCCGACCCGACAGTCCCCTCGACCCGAGGAGTAGCAGTCAATTACGGGACAAGGGCGGTCCCGTACGGGACTAAACAAATTTAGCCCAATATACGGGATGTCCCGGCTAATACGGACAGTTGGCAACCTTAGGTCAGGGGTAGAAACAAGCCCTAACTTTTCAGGGGACAGGTCGGATATCTTGAAATGTACAACAACTTTCGCAACAAGAGTCAGACAAAAGAATGTCGCATCAGCATATTACTTTGATCATTACCAATACAGAATAATTTAATCCACTTTGTGCAAGAAACTGCAGGAAGAGTTCCAACACTTGGCTGTTGTCACAAGTATGTAACTGAGTACCAAAAGCAAGTGGTCACAATTTCACCAGATAGATTATCAGAATGGTACTGTCGAAATATTGTTTCACTTCAAATATTTAAATTTAATTATATTTTATTCTTCAGATGGCGGGCGATTTAATTTTTTGCTTGCGGGATTGAATACAAAGAGGGCTGAGAGTTCACTGGTAAGTGGATTTAAAATTAAGTAATAACAAACATTGATATGGAAAGGAAGGCACAAAGTGCTGGGGTAACTCAGCGGGTCAGGCAACATCTCTGGAGAACATGGATTGGGGCACTTCAGGTCATGATCTTTCTTCAGACTGATTGGGGGGGAGGGGGTGGGTGGGGGGGGAGGGGCTGAAACAGGAAAGCAGACTATTATCTAAATGGTGGCCGACTAGGAAAAGGGGAGATGCAGCGAGACCTGGGTGTCATGGTACACCAGTCATTGAAAGTGGGCATGCAGGTGCAGCAGGCAGTGAAGAAAGCGAATGGTATGTTAGCTTTCATAGCAAAAGGATTTGAGTATAGGAGCAGGGAGGTTCTACTGCAGTTGTACAGGGTCTTGGTGAGACCACACCTGGAGTATTGCGTACAGTTTTGGTCTCCAAATCTGAGGAAGGACATTATTGCCATAGAGGGAGTGCAGAGAAGGTTCACCAGACTGATTCCTGGGATGTCAGGACTGTCTTATGAAGAAAGACTGGATAGACTTGGTTTATACTCTCTAGAATTTAGGAGATTGAGAGGGGATCTTATAGAAACTTACAAAATTCTTAAGGGGTTCGACAGGCTAGATGCAGGAAGATTGCTCCCGATGTTGGGGAAGTCCAGGACAAGGGGTCACAGCTTAAGGATAAGGGGGAAATCCTTTAAAACCGAGATGAGAAGAACTTTTTTCACACAGAGAGTGGTGAATCTCTGGAACTCTCTGCCACAGAGGGTAGTCGAGGCCAGTTCATTGGCTATATTTAAGAGGGAGTTAGATGTGGCCCTTGTGGCTAAGGGGATCAGAGGGTATGGAGAGAAGGCAGGTACGGGATACTGAGTTGGATGATCAGCCATGATCATATTGAATGGCGGTGCAGGCTCGAAGGGCCGAATGGCCTACTCCTGCACCTAATTTCTATGTTTCTATGTTTCTATGAAAGCTGGAAGAGAGGTTGGACAGGACAAAGCCTGGCAAGCGGTAAGTAGATAATGGGAAGGGGGGTTTTCAAAGGTAGATGTTTGGGTAAAGGCCAGATTTGGGTAGACAGGGCGACACAAATCTATCTATCTCTGCCTAAAAAATATCCATTGACTTGGCCTCGACAGCCTTCTGTGGCAAAATGAATTTCACTGATTCACCACCCTCTGACTAAAGAAATTCCTAAAGGAAGGTTACTTAATTCTGAGGCTGTGACCTCTAGTCCTGGACTCTCACAGCAGTGGAAACATCCTCTCCACATCCACTCTATCTAAACCTTTCACTATTCTCTTTCACTGTTCGGCCCACATCAGTTCTGGTGCTCTACTCTTTTATGTACCTTCTCTTCTTAGAATGCGAAACTGATCTGTGCTGAAGCAATGCTGGAAAGCCTCCAGTGACTTCGGTGGCTGTGGGCCAGAGAGGGTGGAAAATTGGCCAGACCTGATCATCTCTGGGCAGCTGAAGATAGGATTGGAGCCACTGCCCAAAAACAAAAGTAGTCACGCATTATTTTGGCTCCGAAGTGAACAATGTTGCTTGTACCACAGTTGTTTACTTTATGAAGGCAGTAACTATCATTTAACCAATTAGGACATTTTAACTCCCTGATATTTTCACAGTACACCATGTGGAAAAGCTGGCCAACACTCACACTTACACACGAGGGACTGTCATTTGCGAGGATGGCAGAGAAGATGAAGCTCGGCGTTAAACTGTAGGAAACCGATCCTTCGGGAGCGATGTGACATACAAACATAGAACATAGAATGGTACAGCACAGGAACAGGCCCTTCGGCCCACAATCTCTACACTGAACATGATGCCAGGTCAATTAACCTCCACTGCCTGCCCCTGATCCATACCCCTCCATTCCCTGCATATCCATGTGCCTGTCTAAAAACCACTTAAATATCAATAGACAATAGACAATAGACATTAGGTGCAGGAGTAGGCCATTCGGCCCTTCGAACCAGCACCACCATTCAATGTGATCATGGCTGATCATCCCCAATCAGTACCCTGTTCTTGCATTCTCTCCATATCCCCTATCTTTAAGAGCCCTATCTAGCTCTCTCTTGAAAACATCCAGAGAACCTGAGAAGCACCCAGACTGCGGTAAAGCTCTCAAAATTGGTCTCCAACAAAGGCCGCCAACTCCTCGATGTTAGGCCGCAATCCGCCCCGAGATACAATACGGGGAAAAAATCGCATCTTCGTTGCGGTAAGAGATTAGAAAAAGTTTCCCTAACTCCCCCCCCCCCCCCACCCCACCCCCCACATAAAACAAGCTAATGAACGCTAAAAACATACATTTAACACATACAATTAAAACACAAAGAAGGAAAGGACAGACAGACTGTTGGTGAGGCAGACAACTCTTATAATGGATCAGGACACTGTGAAAGACCAGATACACTGGGCTAGGAAATAGAAAAGAATCAATCCTGTGTCTAAACATTAGTCAGATCAGATATAAAATGCAACCGTTTGCTGCAATGTTTTTTGGCTTGTAGAAGGGAGATTAAAGGCATCGAGAGATGTATAATGTAAATCAAATGGAGGTAATGTCAGATCAAGGATCCAGGAATAAAAAAAATCAAATAATTTAAGTTATTGGTTAGAGGAGTGCAGTAGAGAAGGGAAAGATGTGTTTGTGATAAGCCTGTCTTACAGAGACAGCTGTCCGGCACTCTGCATGCAGTGATGTCACCTCTTTACTGCAATGGGCCGTGTGCTGCATGGCTGAAACTGTTGGATGGACAGATGGCCAGAAAGAAGGAAGGACAATGCTGTGGGTGGATGGAGGATCTGAATGGCAACTTGGCAGCGGACAGGCAGCTGGAGCCGTTGGCACCACTGCAAAGGCTTTTGGTGTCTGTGGCTAAATTGTGCTGGCAAGCATGTGGGGCTCTTCTGGCGAACGTCAGTCTGTGAGACAGCTTGCTGGAAGGTTGCCTTGGAATGAATCTGTGCAATGTGCTGGGCTGATTGCTATTCATGCACTGCTAGGAATTGCTTCAGCCACTTGACACGGAAAAACTGGAAATCTCTGCACCCAGAATAAAAGGAGCAGAAATCGAAAAAACGAACGTACACCCATCGTGAGACAGGAAAGGTAACATTTGACTTTTCCACAAAGCAGGCGAGATTACACTTTAAACTTCACAAGTAACCCATCTTCTCCACAATGAGAAAAGAAATGACTATGACTATTGAAGAAGTAACCTATCCGTTCTTGCCTGCTGAGTGATATCGCTGAAGTTGACTCTCTCTCCATGTGTCCGGGTGCTTGCTAGCATTTTGCTTCAAGCTCAGAAGCTCCTGGATTTGACCCTCACATCAGAGATGCATTACATAATCCCCTCTGTTATTGGTGCAGTATTGTGGATGTGTTATGAGAAATCTTACATATTTCAACACTGAGGGAGGCCACTCAGTCCATCAGGTCCATGCCATCTCCGAGCAGAGTAATCCCATCAGCTCCATACCCCCTCTCCTTATTTCCCTGCTCCCCTGCAATGCAATGTATTATCTCTCACATGCCTATTAAATCCCCACCCCCCTTTATGATTCTTCTAGCACATACACCGAAGGCAGCACAGAGGCACAGTGGTAGAGTTGCTACCTTATAGCACCAGAGTCCTGGGTTCAATCCTGACTACAGGTGCTTGTAGAAGGGAGATTGTACGGAGTTTGAGCGTTATCTCCGTGGCCTACATGGGTTTTCTCTGGGAGCTCCGGTTTTCTCCCACACGCCAAAGACGTGCAGGTTTGTAGGTTAATTGGCTTGGTATAATTGCAAATTGCCTTTAGGATAATGTCAGTGTGCGGGGATCGCTGGTCGGCGCGGACTCGGTGGGCCGAAGGGCCTGTTTCTGCTATGTATCTCTAAACTAATCCCACACTAAAGCACACATGACTTTCCAGCACATCTTAGCAAAGTGGGAGGAAACCAGAGAATCTACAAACTCTGCACAGCAGCATCCAAGGTTAGGACTGAACAACAATATCGAGGCACTGGAGGGCAATACCATTTGTTGTGTATGTCCTGCCCTGGTCTGTCTTATTAGAAAGCACATAGTCATATTTATCTGAAATACTTGGCCCATTGACTCAATCAAACAAAATCCCGTTGTAATCTTGGATAGTCTTCTTCACTGTCCACTATACCACCAATTTTGGAGCAATCCGCAAACTTACTAACCATGCCATTTACATTCACATTCAATCCGTTATAATGAATAACGAACAGCGGAGCAGATCCAGCACCGATCGATCCCTGAGGCACATTACATGTTATAGGATTCCAGTTTGAAAAGCAACCCATCACCACCACCCTCTGTCTACAACCTTCAAGCCAACTTTGTATCCAATTAGCTAGTGTGTCCTGGGTCCCATGTGATCGGATCTCCTCATTGGGGAACCTCCGACTGTCCTTGATCGGACTTTACTGGCTTTACCTTGCACTGAACGTTATTCCCTTATCATGTGTAGGAAAAACTGCAGAGCCGGCTTAAATCAAAGGTAGACACAAAATGCTGGAGTAACTCAGCGGCACTAGAAGGAATGGGTGACGTTTCGGGTCGAGACCTTTCTTCAGACCATGATTGCCTTATCATGTATCTGTACACAGCGAATGGCTTGATTGTAATTAAGTATTGTCTTGCAACAAAAGCTGTTCACTGCAGATGTGACAATAACTAAAATGACGGAAAATAAAACTGACCGAGGCCCATGAATAAGCTGTACCCAATCTAATGGCCCTGTCCCACTGTACGAGTTCAATCAAGTGCTCTCCCGAGTTTAAAAAAACCCCAACTCGTGGTAAGCACGTAGAATGAACGTAGCGGGTACGTCAGAGCTCGGGGACGTCTCTTAGCAGCTCATAACGCTAACGGCAGGTACTCGGGAAGACTCGCTAATGGCAGGTAAGCTCGGGAAGACACGTGAAGATTTTTCAACATGTTGAAAAATGTCCACGAGACCCCCGAGTACTTACGAGCGGCCATTAACGTAAATCTCCGAGTTTGACTCAGGGCAAACCCGGGGAGAACTCTTGAATGAGCTCGTACAGTGGGACAGGGCTTTAACTCCCGAGAAACTAAAAATGAGGCACAGAGTGTGAAGCACTTGATGAGCAAAGGTTCCAGACAAATAAACTCCTCCAGCAGAATAATTAAACTTATTACTGACAAAGCTGCCTACTTGAGTATCACAGGGACTTCTTATAATCAACAGTAGCTTTAAATGTTGACAAGTAAATAGCATTTGGTAATATGCTTATCTCATACACTCCAATTAATGTCAGCTACTCTGATCTTTCAATTACTGACTCAATTAAAGAAAAACACCATTTGCTAATGATCTGCAAGTTTCTTTTTTAAAGTTTGGCTCTCTGACATCTGAGGAATGTAAATTAATTTGTTTAAAAAAATGACTCCTTCCACTGCATCTAGGAATGGGAATGTGTACGTCGTGTCTCGGAAGCACGCCTGGGCTACTGCTGAGGCTTTCACTGCTAAACAGTTCACTGCTGAATTGCAAAATGGGAAATCCATCTTATTTTCCCCTTCATTTCCAGCAGATTTCTTTCAATGCATTCACCGGGCGAGGGTATTGATGTGGGCGGGAAACAGATGCAAATGTTTCCTAATTTTTGAATAAACCAACTGAAAAAATTAGAGGCACAAGAGACCGCAGGTGCTAAAATATGGAGCAACAAAGCCAGATGTCTTACACTGCAGAATGTTCACACGCCCTCCTTAGCTTAGCCAAGCCAGGGTGCTATTTCAGCAGATGTCAAACTGGCCATGGAACAATCTATACTGGTTTAGACCCTATTGTACTTTGACTGAGTTCTGGAGCATTTATGTTTTGGAAACTTCCCTAGAAGGCAGGTAACTCTCAAGCAACCTCATAGTCACGTATTTCCTCATGGTAGAAGGAGGCCATTCAGCCCTTCAAATCACTGCCAGCAACAAGAGCATCCCATTCCTCCTGCATTTCCCTGTAACCTATTCTCACCCACGTATACATTAATATTCCCAGTGCTTTCCCCATCACCCGTCTCCACTAAGTTCAATTTTCAGCAGTCAATTCACCTGAACTACTATGTAACACTTTAGTGACCCTTGGACTATCTTTGAGCTGTCCTAGCTGGCTTTACCTTGCACTAAATGTTATTCCTTTATCATGTATCTCTACACTGTAAATGGCTCGATTGTAAACATGGATTGCCTTTCCGCTGACTGGATAGCACGCAACAAAAGTTTTTCACTGTACCTTAGCACACGTGACAATAAACAATAAAAATACATCTCTTGATGCTCCTGAACTCATCATCAGTGATGTAACGTGGGGTCATTGGGTGTTTCGGACTTTCAACATCAGACACCCTCACCCAGGCGACCCAGCCGTGGTTGATCAGACCACGACATGTGATCAGGTGGCATTCGCTCCTCCCCATGGACCATCTCTCCTGATCCAGAGCCATCCCGAGGCCTTCTCCGCTGCCTCTGGGTTCTTGATGGCTCTTCTCCTTGCCACTCCGTTGATGCCCAGTGCACACAAGGCTTTGTAGAGCGATTACCCTCTGCAGCCAACCTCGATGGGCAAACACCTTGCCTTCCAGCCCTGCTTATGGCAGTCTATGTAAACCTACCAAGCCCTGACCAACTATTCGGGAAGCTTGTAACTCTACCCTGAAAACAAAAGTCCATGATATTCTTTGTGAGTTGTGGTGAATTTTACTCTGTGAGAACAAATAAGCGTTTTCAGTCAAATAGATTGGGAACCATTTCTCTGAAGAATATAGAACGGTGTAAAAGGTCAACCAAAATGCAAAAATCATGGATATTTTCATACTGCATATTTCACACAACACAACAATTTAGAAGCTCCATCTTTCTTTGTAACCGTTAGTCACCATATTGGTAGGAAGTATGATTGCTCCCTTCATCGGGATGACAGATGGCACAATGGGCTAAGTGTTCGGCTGGCAACCGGAAGGTAGCCGGTTCGAATCCCGCTTGGAGTGCATACTGTCGTTGTGTCCTTGGGCAAGACACTTCACCCACCTTTGCCTGTGTGTGAATGTGTGTGAATGTGTGTGAGTGATTGGTGGTGGTCGGAGGGGCCGTAGGCGCAGATTGGCAGCCACGCTTCCGTCAGTCTGCCCCAGGGCAGCTGTGGCTACAGAAGTAGCTTACCACCACCGAGTGTGACTGAGGAGTGAATGAATAATGCGATGTAAAGCGCCTTGAGTATTAGAAAGGCGCTATATAAATCCCATCCATTATTATTATTATTATTATCATTGCAAGTTGTAACTTGGAAATCAATAGTTTTGTGTGCAAAGTGAAAATTGACATGGGAAATTAAAAAAAAATTGATACAATTAGAACTGCTTCAAACAAACTTCAAAGAGATCAAGATAAAAGGCAAAGGCTACAGTGTTGCTCAATTTAAGGTGAAGCTTGGTGAAACATTCGCAACATTTGTGACATTTCAGGCTGTGCATTTCCTGATGGCAGCTCGCTGTGTTAGATTGGCACTGAATGTTAGGAGTTTTAGCTGATGCATTAAAGTGCACTCCATGTGGCAGCCAAGGTGCCATCTGCAGATGGGTCCCATCCTGAAACGCCATTTAGCCGTGTTGTCCAGAAAGGTGGCAGGCAGGCACAGCCGCGGTAGAGTTGCTGCCTTACAGCTCCAGAGACCCCGGTTCGATCCTGACCATGGGTGCTGTCTGTACACAGTTTGTACGTTCTCCCTGTGACCTGTACGGGTTTCCTCCGGGTGCTCCGGTTTCCTCTCGCACTCCAAAGATGTACAGGTTTGTAGGTTAAATGGCTTTGGCAAAATTGTAAATTGTCCCGAGTGTGTGTAGGATAGTATTCGTGTGTGGGAATCGCTGGTCCGCGCGGACGGTGGGCCGAAGGGCCCGTTTACGTGATGTATCTCTAAACTAAACAAAACTAAATATTCTGCCTGGGTACACAAAAAAGCTGGAGAAACTCAGCGGGTGCTTATTTGTGTACCTTCGATTTTCCAGCATCTGCAGTTCCTTCTTAAAAACGAAATATTCTGCCTGCCCCGCTGAGTTACCTCCAGTGCTTTGTGTCTTTTTCCTGCAGGAACATAAATCTGCAAGAAACCAAAGGGAATATATTTGTTGAGTATCTGTGGCTGCCCCCCTCCTTCACCCTGGTATCCATTGTGTAATCCCACACCACAACTCATAAACCTTCAGACTGCAGCATGTACTTTGGCTGACGTTGTAGTCACTGAGCATTGATCAAGTCATACAGCATGGAAACAGGCCCTTCTGCCCATCTTGCCCACACAGACCAACATGTTCCATCTACGCTAGTCCCACCTGCCTGCGTTTGGCCCATATCCCTCTAAACTTTTCCTATCCATGTATCTACATGACTGTTTCTTAAATATTGGGATGGTACTTCCCTCAACTACCTCCTCTGGTAGCTCGTTCCATACACCCACCACCCTTTGTGTAAAAATGTTACCCCTTAGCGGTTTCTATTAAATCTTTCCCCCCCTCAACTTCAAACCTATGTCCTCTGGTTCACAACTCACCTATTTAGGCAACAGACTCTGAATGCTTACCTGATCTATTCCACTCATGATTTTGTACACCTCATCCTCTTGTGCTTTAATGAAGAGAGTTCCAGGCTGCACAACCTCTCCCTATATCTCAGGCCCTTGGAGTCCTGGCAACATCCTCATAAATCTTGCATCCTTCCAGGTTAACAACAACTTTCCGAAACTGAGTGCGAAACATTGATATCCCACTTTAACTCATCTTTAACTTAACTCAACTCATAGGCGACGTTTTGGGTCTCAAAACGTCGCCTGTTCCTTCACTCCATAGATGCTGCCTCATCCGTTGAGTTTCTCCAGCATTTCTGCTACCTTTGATTTTTCCAGCATCTGCAGTTCTTTCTTAAACATTTCGCTACCTTAGTTTCTTGGTTATTTTGCATCATTGTTAAGCAGAACAAGAATAATTTCCATTTTCCTTGTCATTTTCTTCTCACAAAAATTGATTCAGGAAGCTTTCACACATGCAAGTCAGCAAGCTTTAGTTGAGCAAAATTAATCTTAATGTATGGTTACATTCAGAGTTCTACCCAATCCGCTTAAAAAAAACAGGCAAGATTCTGATTAAATCCAAAATGAATTCCATTCACTGTTTGCTGGCTATTTTCTCTATCCTGTGAGTTCTAACTAGTTTCCCCTCAAATCTAACAATCAAAACTTAAAGAAGTTTGAGAAGTGACCTTGAGAGAGGGGTTATTAATGATTAGATGGTGCTTTCATTTGGCTTGACAATGCATCAAGCATTTTATCGCTAAAGGTCTGGCTGTGTTTACATAAGAGCGACTAAACTGATCTGCCATGTCAATAGACAAAACATACTCTCATGAAAACTGGCTTACGCTGTCAACATATTTAGTTGTACGCCCAGCTTCACAAGTCTGTCACGTACCTGAAGCGTTTCATTGCTTGTGTAATGTATGTAGAAGGCTTCAAAGCTGAAGACGCACCAGATATCCAATTCTTGTTAAATGTTGCAGATAACAAGAACAATCCTTTTCCACACGTATGAAGCCATATTGAATGTCGATAGTCTGTTGAAAATGTCACACGTATATCAAGAATCTCAATTAGAAAACGGCTCCAGTTTCAAAGTTCGAACAATTGCTTGCTTGCAGGTTATTTTGTAAGTTCAGATCCCCAAAGACATATATTGGTCTGGATGTTGAGTTGAAAATGATGGCGATGCGTGAAATAAAGATAAATAAAATTTCTGGACCGATGTCTCTGGCACTGAACATTTCATTGACAAATTTAATTTGACAAAGTCGCATTTAATTAGTTTAAAGACATAGTTAAATAAACATTATTGTCTTTCTGTTTCTTTTATCTTTATCTTTACCTCAACTCATCCTGCCCTTTTCTTTCTGTTTGTGATGTTACAAGGAATTATATCTAATTTATACTTCCAAGTTTAGGTTTTGTTTTAGCTTAGTTTAGAGATACAGTGGGGAAACAAGCCCAACGAGTCCGCACCGACCAGCGATCCCCGCACTAGGGACAAATTACACTTATACCCAGCCAATTAACCTATAAACCTGTACGTCTTTGGAATGTGGGAGGGAAACTGAAGATCTCGGAGAAAACCCACACGGACACAGGGAGAATGTACAAACTCCGTACAGGCAGCTTCCATAGTGGGGATCGAACCAGTGTCTCTGGCGCTGCAAGCACTGTCAAGCACCTGTCCCACTTAGGAGACCTAAACAGTAACCACTGGTGACCTTGCCCGCCAACCAAAAAAAAAATCAAGGTCGAGGTGACCTGCAACCTCCTACCACCTCCCACGCATATGTTGAAAACCTCCCTCGACTATGAAGAAAAACGGCTTCGACTAGACCTGCGGCTAAAAAATGATCGATTTTTAAAAAGGCAACCTATTTTTAGTCGAGGCCGGTTTTAATCATGATGAAAAAATAGCAGCAACCTAGATGAAGCCTCGACCATGCGGAAACCACTTTCGACCATTAGGGAGAGTGACCAAAACCATCGGTGACCTCATGGAAACCTTGGATGGAGGGCAAGGTCACCAGAGGTTGCTGTTTAGGTCTCCTAAATGGGACAGGGGCTTAAGGCAGCAAAACTTCCGCTGCACCACCGTGCTGCTGCAGCCGTCTACAAATTGGAATCCACCCTCTTCTGGTGTGTTTAATGTAAAGGGGAGAGCTTTAAGTGGGGAAGGGGGAACTTGTCTTCAAGGTGTCTGACAATCTCAGCCCCTTCCAAACGAGCAATTGTCGACTGTAATGGAGACCTGTGTTGCAAGTGGCCCCACATCACCATGAGACACACTCATTCAGCTTAGCAGTGTATGTTGGGCGTACCTGTACAGTGAACTATGTAGAAGGGTTGCTGTATGTTTCTGGATGCCAACCTTGCAGTTACAGTAAAATGAATAATGTGCAGTGCCTATCTCTGCTGTGCGTTTTGCAGAACATGCAGCATATAGTCTGAAGAAAGGTCTCAACCAGAAACGTCACCCATTCCTTCTCTCTCGAGATGCTGCCTGTCCCACTGAGTTACTCCAGCATTCTGGGTCTATCTTCAGCATATAACTGCTGTGTATTATACAGAGTGTGCAGTGTACTGTCTATTAGTGCAGTGTACCTGTGCTGTGTAATAACATAGAAACATAGAAATTAGGTGCAGGAGTAGGCCATTCAGCCCTTCGAGCCTGCACCGCCATTCAATATGATCATGGCTGATCATCCAACTCAGTATCCTGTACCTGCCTTCTCTCCATACCCCCTGATCCCTTTAGCCCCAAGGGCCACATCTAACTCCCTCTTAAATATAGCCAATTAACTGGCCTCAACTACCTTCTGTGGCAGAGAATTCCAGAGATTCACCACTCTCTGTGTGAAAAATATTTTTCTCATCTCGGTCCTAAAAGATTTCCCCCTTATCCTTAAACTGTGACCCCTTGTTCTGGACTTCCCCAACATCGGGAACAATCTTCCTGCATCTAGCCTGTCCAACCCCTTAAGAATTTTGTAAGTTTCTATAAGATCCCCCCTCAATCTTCTAAATTCTAGCGAGTACAAGCCGAGTCTATCCAGTCTTTCTTCATATGAAAGTCCTGACATCCCAGGAATCAGTCTGGTGAACCTTCTCTGTACCCCCTCTATGGCAAGAATGTATTTTCTCAGATTAGGAGACCAAAACTGTACGCAATACTCCAGGTGTGGTCTCACCAAGACCCTGTACAACTGCAGTAGAACCTCCTATACTCAAAATAATGAGGGTGCATGAGACAATCTTGAGGTGTGTTCACGTGTTGCACACTCATTATCCACTAATGAGTGTACTAATACAGTGTGTATTAGTGTACAGTGTACATCTGCGCTGTGGATTAGTGTAAAGAGTAATCTGTGTTGCCCATTATGCAGAGTGCAGTGCAGATCTGTGCTCTGTATTATATCGAGTGTACAGTACACATCTATACTGTGTATTATTTGGAGCATACAGTGTACTTCTATGATGTGCAGTATGTTAAAGGACTGAGGTAAGTTTTGGAACAGATAATGGCAGACAGAAGCTGAGGCTGACAGATGCAGAGTGGGAATAATTTCTCCCTTGGCAATTTCTTGAGGTCTTGGATGGAGCTATTCCCAAACCAGGCTCTGATGCATCCCAATAAAATGTTTTCTACGTTTGTAGAAATTGGTGAGATTTGTCGGGGATGTGCTGAACTTCCTAAGCCTTACAAGGAAGTAGAGGCGTTGGTGTGCTTTCTTGGCCATTGCTTCAATTCTATTACTAGGATTCTCAATGAGATCCTGAAACAGTCCTCCCAGTCTCAGCCCTCTTGGATGGAAACAAAAGTCCCTCAATCAGAGGAATTCTCCAGACATTTTGAACAACATTTATCTCTCAATGAATATCATCTTTCTTTAGAGTTTAGAGATACAGCACGGAAACAAGCCCTTCAGCCCACCGAGGCTGCATTGACCAGTGGTCACGCTGTACTCTAGCACTATCCTACACACTAGAGACAATTTACAATTTTTATCAAGGCCTATTAACCTACAAACCTATACGTCTTTGGAGTGTGGGAGGAAACTGGAGCACCCGGAGAAAACCCATGTGGTCACTGGGGAAATGTACAAACTCCGCGCAGACAGCACCTGTGGGTCAGGATCGAACCCAGGTCTCTGGCGCTGTAAGGTAGCAACTCTTCCGCTGCGCCACTGCGCCACCCAGTTCTCTTGCAAGTAAGAAGCAAGGTGAAAATCGGTGGCTGCGATTTCCTTTTGCTATCCTACATTCAACCAATGACTACCCTGGTGCACTGGTTGCAAAAATTTCTACGAGATAAATAGCAGTCTATCTCTTCTCGCTGAATCGGGCTTTGTCTTTGTTATCAGTGGATCAGCTGGATTTTGGAGATTCCGTAACAAAACATGCAAACTGGCATCAAAGTGGCGTTGTGGTAGTGGACAGGGCAGAGTGTTTTAGATGTGTTGTGGAGGTGGCTCATAGTGTCTAGGCTAACGTTTCTCCTCAGTCAAGGTCATCACTCAATAACACAACGAACACTTCTGTACAAAAGTGCTGACGTGCCCACCTAAATTAAATGAAATATTAAAGGCCCAAATTGATTGATCAGTAGTATTCTGGAGGAGCGCTTGCCAATCAATACACGATAGAAGGATTATTATTTTGCCAGTGAAGAGTGGAAAGGAATCACTTCTGGGTGGGAGTGAGGAAGCCCTTAATAATTGCAGTAATGCTCAATATTCTTTGAGAGAACCATTTTTTTCCGATCCGACTGAATGTACCTTCAAAGAGTTTGAAAACAGAATAAAAGTGTCCTTTCAGGACTTATAGCAAACTAATGCATCCATCCTAACACATAATTGCATTCAGCCAAGAATGTTGCTCTTCAAATGCATGAGTTGTTTGCTGGAGAGAATGGAATACCAAATTGAATCTTCCCTGAATGTTTGCATAACAATGATAAATTCATCTTTGATGGCTGGTGCAGAATGTATGTTTGTAAATATCATCTGCTCTTGCCCATTCAGGCTCACTGGAACTGAAATGGAAAAAGCTGAATCTCACACGCATGGGAGACTCAATATTTTGGACAGAAGAAGAACAGAAGAGAAAAGGAGTAGGGAGTAGTTCACTTGACCCTTCAAGCCTGCCTCACCATTCAGTATGACCATGGCTGATCGGTCTCGGGGCCTCCTTCCCACTTCTGTGCCAGCTCCCTGATGTTTCAAAGATGTATCTACTTCCTCTTCAAGTACCTCCAACAAAGTCTGGAACTGTAGAGCACGGAACCAGCTCCTTTGGCCCACCTTGTCCATGCCGACCAAATTGGCATTCTGGGCCCTATGCCTGCATTGGTCCCATATCCCTCTAACCCCTTCCTGTCCATATACAGGTGTCTATTAAACATCCTTCAAAACTATAATTGTTTCTACGTCCATAGCTACCTCCATCAGCTCATTCCAGATACGAACTGCCCTGTGGGAACATGCAGGCTCTGCACAGACAGCACCTGAGGTCATGATTGAACCCGGGTCTCTTATACTGCAAGACAGCAACTCTACCGCTGCACCATTGTGCTGCACTAAAGCTGGCTTTTTAAACACGAGAAATAAATCGGTGCGTAGAATTGGGCAATTTGACAAACAGGGTGTTAGGATGCATGGTAGACAAAAGTGCTGGAAATAGGCAACGTTTCGGGCCGAAACCCTTTTTCAGACTGATGTATCTACTTTTGTCTACCTTCGATTTTCCAGCACCTGCAGTTCCTTCTTAAACACAAGTGTTAGGATGCATGTTGTCCCTGGGTCATGAACACAATTTAGGAACTGTTTGCAACCCGAACAAATTTGCAAGTGGAAAATGCAGCAGCGAACCAAGTTCCCTCGTGGTAGAAGATGCCTGACTGTGACAGGCAAATCCATCGCAGTGGCTTCCCAAAGCACAGGTGTACATAAGTCAGGCGTCCATAACCCAGGGAGGATCCGTAGTGAGCTATATTGCAGACAATTCTCCCATCTCTTAAAACCTACGTGCCATACAGTAAAAAAAAAAACACATTTCCTCACTGCACTGAAGGAATGCGATCCAGCTTTGAGGTTCAGATTTAGTTTCTGACTCCCACCCCCACCCTCGGTCATTATTGCAAGATGTCAAATCTAAATTCCTTTAATGTGCCTTTTTAACACTCTCCAGAGCTTTATGAATCTCCAGGCTTCCCTTTAGTCTCCTTGACTGCTAATCCCTAATTACAGCAAATCAAACAACCCCTTTACAGGGAAGCAACTCCCTAGTTTGTTGATCTGTCCATCTAGGGGCAACATGTCAAATCCCAGTTTACTTAGACGAACTCTGTGCACATAATACCTCTTATTTACTCAGCTCAAACTACTGCCTCTTCTAACGTGATTTCCTGTTGTAGTCTGGGGAAATTAATTTCAGGAGCTCTGTCTAAATCAGTTTGCCTGGGCGAAGGCCAGTGGCATCTTAAGAAAGGAAAAGGACAAATAACAAAAAACAAATATCAAAACCTTCATTGTGTAGGAAGGAACTGCAGATGCTGGATTTAAAATAAAAATGCACAAAATGTTGGAGTAACTCAGTCAGACAGGCAGCATCCCTGGATAGAAGGAATGGGTGACGTTTCGGGTCGAGACCCTTCTTCAGAATGAGAGTCAGGGGAGAGGGTGACACAGAGATAAGGAAGGGTGCAGTGTGTGAAAACGAGACATCAAAAGAGATGGGGATCAAGGGAAATGTAGAATAGATCATTGTTAGCCAAGAGAAGGTGACAACAAAGCAAACAGAGATAAAATGTATCAGGGACCGTCAGATTGGTCGGAGAACTGGGAAGGGGGAGGGATGGAGAGAGAAGGAAAGCAAGGGTTACTTGAAGTTAGAGAAGTCAATGTTCATACTGCTGGGGTGTAAACAACCCAAGCGAAATATGAGGTGCTGTTCCTCCAATTTGCACTGGGCCTCACTCTAACAATGGAGGAGGCCCAGGACAGAAAGGTTGGTGTGGGAGGTACACAAAATTGCTGGGGAAACTCAGCGGGTGCAGCAGCATCTATGGAGCGAAGGAAATAGGCGACGTTTCGGGCCGAAACCCTTCTTCAGACTGATGGGGGGTGGGGGGGGGAGAAGGAAAGAAAAGGGGAGGAGGAGGAGGAGCCCGAGGGCGGGCGGATGGGAGGGTGGGAGGAGACAGCTAGAGGGTTAAGGAAGGGGAGGAGACAGCAAGGGCTAGCAAAATTGGGAGAATTCAATGTTAATGCCATCCGGACGCAAGGTCCCCAGACGGAATATGAGGTGCTGTTCCTCCAATTTCCGCTGTTGCTCACTCTGGCAATGGAGGAGACCCAGGACAGAGAGGTCAGATTGGGAATGGGAGGGGGAGTTGAAGTGCTGAGCCACCGGGAGTTCAGGTAGGTTATTGCGGACTGAGCGGAGGTGTTCGGCTCGTGTACCTTCGATATTCCAGCATCTGCAGTTCCTTTTTGAACAAGGTTGGTGTGGGAATGGGAGGGGGAGTTCAATGTTGTTTCCTGTGAACTTTTCTTGAACAAAAACACATTCCAGTTTACCGTGTTATGCACTTACATTAACTTTGTGCCTATCATCTCTGTGGACTCAATGTGATTTTCGTGATTTCATATCATATGAACATTAGTGGCATAGCGCTGAGCAGTAATGGTATTATGGTAAGCGATGGTGATGGATTATCGCACAATGATCAAATCTGCAATTCTAGCAGCTGATCGGTTCCGAGCTTAGCCAAGAACATTTCCCTGTGTTTCTTTTCTCTCTCCATTTAGAATTGAGATGAGACATGTTTTCCTGACTAAAGAGGGTGAAGAAACTTTGGAATTCTACGTGCCAAAGTGCTGTGAAGTTCAGTTGGTTAATGTGCTCCAGACTGATCAATAAGTCAATAAGGGTATCAAGGGATTTGGGACGGAGGAGGGAAGAGGACTAGAAAAACAGGAATGACAAATTATACTTGAAGATGCATCTAATAATACTGATTCCTCCATCTTGACTTCTTGTGCACCCATTTTTTCTGGTAAAATAGCATCTAGTGTGCAAAATAGCATAAAGTGTAAATATGCACACCTTCAGATTCAGGGACAGTTTCTTCCCAGCTGTTATCAGGCAACTGAATCATCCTTCTATAACCAGGGAGGAGTGCTGAACTACTATCTACCTCTTTGGTGACCCTCGGACTGTCCTTGATCAGACTTTGCTGGCTTAACCTTGCACTTAACGTCATTCCCTTATCATGTATCTATGCACTGTAGATGGCTCGATTGTAATCATGTACCGTCTTTCCGCTGACTGGATAGCATGCAACAAAAGCTTCTCACTGTACCACGGTACACGTGACAATAAACTAAACTGAACTAGATCGAATGAAAACAAGAGCTAACTTTGCCACCTAAATAAACTAAACTAAACTACTAAAGGGATTTTCATTAAATGTTTGCTTGCCAACAGCATACACTGCAGGATCCAGCCTTTATGTCTTAGAGAGTTAAATGTGATGGAAAAGGTAAGCTGTGGCTTTAAGAATACTGACAGGGATTTCTTCCCTTTGCTTCATCTTTATAAATTTGCCGATTCGTCAGCCGTTCCATATTCCCTGTGAATGTAGCAAGCTGAATAATTATTTTTTTCGATTCCCTTGTAGCTAATGGTGTGAAACCATACCTATCAGCGCAAAGATGTAATGAAAATGATATATTCGCAAGCATAGAATGCCGAATGAAAAGCCTTCAGGACAGCGTGACCCTAATTATGCCTGAAATGGCAATGTGTAAATCAACCTAGTTAAAACTGTGTTATTGCATGAATCCAGAATCATGTAAATTGCACCTCCCAGGTTTACTCTTGAAGACGATCCACGGGTTTAATAAATAAACATTTATTACAATTCAGATAATGGAGAAGTTATACAGCAGGAGCACATTCTGAATATTGCAACGGGAATTTGACTTTAAACTAGGACATCAGATTTGAAGGCTTCAAATTTTCTGGTTTTGTTTAGTTTAGTTTAGAGATACAGCGCGGAAACAGGCCCTTCGGCCAACCAAGTCCGCACTGACCAGTGATCCCCGCGCACTATCACCATCCTACACACACTAGGGACAATGTACATTTATACCAAGCCAATTAACCTACAAACTTGGACGTCTTTGGAGTGTGAGAGGAAACTGGAGGTCCCCGGAGAAAACCCACATGGTCACGGGGAGAACGTACAAACTCCGTACAGACAGCACCCGTAGACAGGATTGAACCCAGGTCTCTGGCGCTGTAAGGCAGCAACTCTACCTCTACGCCACCGTGCCACCAGTTATGGCGACGGTGTTTGAAGTAAGGTGATAATGCTTAGAACATGTTCTGCATTGTTATGCAGAGGGACGAGTACTAATCTGGGAAATGCTGGATGCATGATTAGATGCCTTGGAAAACCAGCCAACATAGTCAAAGACTTGTTCCACCTCATCGTTCCTCTTCTCCCTGATCCGGTGCAGCAGAATATACAGAAACCTGAAAGTCCACACAACCAGGTTCATGAACAGTGTTATCAGGCTTCTGAACGGACCTTCCATGAGCTAGCATACTGTCTGGTTCACTCTACCCCATTGCAGATGTAGGACCTTGTTTAGTTTCCAGATACAGTGCGGAAACAGGCCATTCGGCCCACCGGGACCGCTCCGACCAGCGATCCCCGCACAATACAATCCTACATTCACTAGGGACAAGTTTTACATTTACCGCGCTAATTAATCTACAAACCTGTACATCTTTGGAATGGAGGAGGAAACCGAAGATCTTGGAGAAACCCACGCGGCATTCGCTGTAAGGCAGCAACTCTACCGCTGCGCCACCTCAAAATTGTCTATGAAACTGAAGCACCATAACGCTGAGAACAATATTCTGTATCTTCCCCTTTGCTCTATTTAGTGCACTTGAGTTTGACATTAGATTTATGGATAGTATTATCTGATCTGACTGATAGCATGCAAAACAAAACGTTTCACTGCATATCAGTTCACGTGACAACAACAAACCTAAATCTTCCTCAAGGCGGCAGGCACAGAGATGAGTTGTTCAGTGAGTGAGGAAATGAAAGTGGCATATTCACCGTCATGTTTTGAAGCTTGCGAAGGTATCTAAAAAAAATCCCCCTCATAAATATCACAGAAAAGTTGGGATTTACTGTGGGAAGGAATTAATTAAACAAGTGGGATGAATTGTACATCTTGAAGGTCAAGTGAGATGATAATTAAAACTCACATCATAGAGGTGGACTTCCACTTATAAGCCAGTTTCATCTTTCACTGCCGAACGCACTGATTCATGAGCAAATTCTCCGTTTCATTGTGCCAACATTATTTGAACGATAAACTGATCTACACAGCCTTAGGCTCAGAAATGTGCATCCCAATATAGCAAGAATCCAGATGCATATTAAAACTGACCAGTGGAATGCAATGTTCTCATCAATGCTGCTCATGCTTTGTGTCAGTGACAGTAAATATTTAGACACGAAAGAAAGAGAAATTGCCACCAAACTGTTCAATGTTTCTCGATGTCCAAGTGGAGTCCATTTCTGGTTTGACAGGTTGGTAAATGAGATTCATGCATCAAACTGATCTTTTAGTAAAACTCATGCTTTGGGAATGAGTTTACAGATTAAGACTTCAACTCTCACAGCTAATATATTGAGGTAGTTTTTCAAAGGATCAAAGGAGGACTCTCTCTAACTTCTACAGGTGCACAGTAGAGAGCATGCTGACCGGTTGCTTCATGGTTAGTTTGGCAACTTGAGCGCCCAGGAGCAGAAAAGACTGCAAAAAGTAGTAAACACTGCCCAGTCCATCATTGGCTCTGACCTCCCTACCATCGAGGGGATCTATCACAGTCGCTGACTCAAAAAGGCTGGCAGCATCATCAAGGACCCACACCATCCTGTCCACACACTCATCTCCCCGCTGCCTTCAGGTAGAAGGTACAGGAGCCTGAAGACTACAACGTCCAGGTTCAGAAATAGCTACTTCCCCACAGCAATCAGGCTATTAAACTCAACTGAAACAAATCTCCGAACATTAATAGACCATTATCTGTTTATTTGCACTCTATCTGCTTATTTATTGATGTGTGTATATATTTATATAATGGTATATGGACACACTGATCTGTTCTGTATTCATGCCTACTATATTCTGTTGTGCCGAAGCTAAACAAGAATTTAATTGTCCTATCTGGGACACATGACAATAAACTCTCTTGACTTGACTTGACTCTTGAGGTAGAGAGTTTGGAACCTAGAGCCCACATTAGGTACCTAACAACACTTATCTGACCTGGAGATTAAATTAAGGCTTTACTTCCAAATAAGTAATGATGATGAGAATCAATGCCTTCATTGGACTTAAAACCATTTGCACCTTTCCTACAGTTTCATAAAAAGCATAATCGCCAGTGCATTAGGAAAATTGTACTCACTGCCCACCATCTTAGAATACAGACAGGAATATTTCAACTTGGTTGTAGAGATAAGAAAATCTGGAAGTTTGTGCAGCTCCAAGCCTACTGCCTTGGCTATAATCACAACAATCCCAGTATCACCTTAATCTTTCCTTCAAACTGCAGAATACCTGACTTGCCACCTTTGCTGATATCCTTGGACGCCATTACTTCTTGCTTGAGGATGGACACAGTGCTGGAGTAACTCAGCGGGTCGGGCAGCATCCCTGGGGAAAAGGGATGGGTGACGTTTTGGGTCGGAACCCTTCTTCAGACGTCAGTTCCTTTCTGTACCTTACTTCTTGCTTGTTGCAACTTCTTTACCACTCTTCGGGTAGCCTGTGCTTTATTTCTAAGATGAAATGTAATTGCCATCTTCTTGTCCTTGATAGGGCACCCATGTTACATTGCCCAAAGCTGAGTTTCAAGTTTCGAACAACAGAAATTTGCAGCACATTAAGCACTATTGGAAATATGGTCTATATATTTCTCCATACAAGAAAAGCATGGAATCTATTTGGCCTGAAGAAAGCTCTGCCAATCATCAGGCTTATGGTGAAAAATAAAACGGCCGCAATGATCAACCCATCAGGACGATATAATCGTCAATGTTACCTTGACAACCCAAAGCATCATTTCACCTTTGTGCTATTCGAGTACATCCAGCTGACATAGACAACTCAATGCTGCAACATTCATTTCCCAACGTCTCTGCTGGCTTTGATGTCTTACTCAGGTGGATTGCTTGCCTGGTCGCACAACAACAAAGAGATCTGTTCCGACTCTCTCTGTAGTTTGATTGTCAACAATGTTGTTGTGCTTTGAGAACTGGAGAGGAAGCGTCACCCTGTGAGAGCTCACCCATCAGCAAAATGATCAGACAAAACCCTTGGTTCAAACATTTTCCTTTGTGCTTCTCTTCAAATGCACAGTTCGAAGCCCAAGAGCATTCTTTTTCTCCCCATCAAATCCTGATCGTGTTTTAATCTGCGTCCTCACAAAAGGCGTCCTATCGCTCCGCCAGGCAGGGAGTAGCTCAGTTAAATTCGAAACAGAATCAGTGCAAGGGAACGTCTGTTAAGAAATTTATGTCACCAAGGAAGAAGACATTCAATCACCACTTTCATGACCTTGGAGAAGTTCTCCTGACCTGCCTTGGCAGAGCAACCTGATTGCATTACCCCGAGCACAGCTTGAGATTTAAACAACTGAATTCTACAGCTCACAGAAAAGAACTATGAAATCCTGTCTACAGGGAATTGAATAATAGGTGAGTGCTTTGTCTTGTGGATGAAATCTTTCAGGCCCATATAGTCCAACAGCTCTTGATATTGCCAACAGTTTGCATATCTACGTTTCTTTCTCTCCCTCTTAAACAACATCTGATTACTACTACGGTAAATGTAATACAATGTAAATTGACATCATTGATGCCGCCAGTGAGTTTGGCCAAAATAAAATGTTATCTCTGAGGCACCTAAACTTTCTTCCCAATAACCCTTTCTGGCTTAATCCCTCCCTTCACCACCTCCAGTTTAAATTCCAGTTGGAATATTTTGGAGGACCAAGTAACCAAGAACCAAGAACCACTTAGGTGCATAAAATATCGAGATCAACACCGCTTTTTAATTAGTAAAAGACACATAGTGCTGGAGTAGAGAGGCAGCATCTCTGGAGAATGTGGATAGGGAGGGATGTGTCACAGCGCGGTCCGAGAACAGGCCCATCCAAGACAGCAAGAAGTTGCAGAGAATTGTGGACGCAGCCCAGACCATCACATAAATCAACCTCCCTTCCATTGGCTCCATCCACACTTCACGCTGCCTCGGCAAGGCCACCAGCATAATCAACGTCGAGTCTCACCCCCGTCACTCCCTCGTCTCCCTTCTCCCATCAGGCAAGAGGTACAGAAGTGTGAAAATACATACCGACAGGTTCAGAGACAATTTCTTCCCAGCTGTTATCAGGCAACTGAACCATCCTACCAACAACTAAAGAGCAGTCCTGAACTACTAGCTACCTCATTGAAGATCCTCAGACTATCTTTAATCAGGCTTTATTTGATTTTATCTTGCACTAAACATTATACCTATATGTACACTGTGGAAGGCTTGATTGTAATCATGTATAATTTTTCTGCTGACTGGTTAGCGTGCAACAAAAAGATTTTCCCTGTACCTCAGTACATGTCAAAAATAAAATAAACTAAACCAAGTGATGTTTCAGGTCTGAAGAAGGGTCTTAACCCAAAACGTCACATATCCATTTTCTCCAGAGATGTTGCCTGACCCACTGAGTTCTCCAGCAATCAGTATATTTTGTGTAAACCAGCATCTTCAGTTCTTTGTTTCTTCACCACTTCTTAATTGAGTTTTCCATCCATCATCAGAGATAAGTGCACAAGACCAAATTTAAGCTAGTACACAAAAATCTAATAAGAGCACAGAAGCCATTGCAGATTTTCAGATAGTTGAATCTGACCAGTGACATATTCTATAACGAGTTCCATAGAGCTCTTTCTATAGAGAACCGTAGCTATATCCACTAACTATATCCACAGATAGGATGGAGCTGACACATGTCTAGGAATAGAATAGGATATATAGAATAGGAAAGCCAAGCCAACCTCAGAGTATCCCTGTGTGCCTAGTTGCCTTATTTTGAAATTGCTGAGTTCACCATATACTGTACCGTTCCTGCTTGGCGCCTCAGTTATATTTTATTGGCCTTCAATTTATACAGCGAGAACAAAACATCTTCCCTTTCAAAGCCACTTTTTTTTAACATTGTCCATATTTATCTCATCTGAAATCGCTTTGGTCTGACAGGATGCAATCACTTACTAAGCTTCTTCATTCACAAAGTCAGAAAGAGTGATGTAACATCAATACACAAAGCAAGTGGGATTTACAACATGCCGTCATTACAGCTCACACAGTTTCTTCTGCAACAGACCATTCCTTTGAGAGTTACAGAGAGCAAATTTCTCAATCCAAATTTCCTGTGTCTTTCGGCGGCAAACTGATTTATTTTTAAGAAACGTATTCACGGGATGAACAGGTTGAGAAGGTGGTGGGGAGCGGCAATTTCCAGCTGCTGAATCCCGGAAGTAAACTTGCGAGAGACTTACTCAATCAGTCAAGCGGTCTCCGGTAAGAAGAGTGTTCCGATCCGTCCCGACGTCGGAGTTTCGATCATCCCGACGAAAAGGGCCTGAACATCGGACCGTCTGCAGCAGCAAACTGCGGAGGTTTCAAGGGCCCCGACCACCTGTGAACAAAGAGGAAGATGACTGAACTTTATTATCTTCCATCACAATGAGGAATGTTGATTCCACTGTGGTGGATAATGTTAGATTTTATTTTATGTGTATATTCTGTTCTTTTCACTTGGTATGGCTGTATGCTAATTCAAATTTCACTGTGCCTTAATTGGTTAAGTGACAATAAATGTGACCTTGAACTTGAACTTGTATATCTTTGGACCATGCTGATTCTACCAACATCATCCAATATGAAGTCATCCTCTCGGGAGGTGAGGTACATGTACTCACAAAGTTCCTATACTCTATACTCACAGAGTTCCTCAGAGCACAGAGTCATAATCATAACGTCATACACCACGGAAACAAGCTCCTTGGTTCAACTTATCCCTGCTGACCAAGACCCGACATCTAAGCTAGACCCATTTTCCCATGATTGGCCAATATCCCTCCCAACCTTTCCGATCCATTCCCTCCGCAGATTCTGCCCGACCTGCTGAGCTCTTCCAGACTTTTTGTTTCTTCTTCAACCTTGTGCAGACTTTGAGGGAAGAATTTGCTGCATAAGATGGTGGATCGGAGTGCACTTGTGCAGTCCCTTTGGAACCCATGAGAAGTTGCTTGGAGGTGTCACTCGGTTGGAGCAGAAGGCTGCATTTCAGCATCTACTTGGGAGTCCCAAGTCTTTATCCAGTTAAGTGACAGAGGAAAGCAGATTTGCTGTTCTTTAAATGGATGATCTGCCCCAGTACTTTATCCAGAACAACGAAGGCATAATAATATTGCAGGTACCACAACATTGACACCATTCAAATAAACATATCCTGAATCAGAATTGCGTGGCAAGCACCGATTTACAATGCCCAATCTTGCTTCATGAAATATTTCGAATTTACTAAGTGGCACGGTTTTTTTCTAATTTATCAAAAAAATGTATTCAATTAATGAAAAAATAATATTTACACCACAATAAAACAAACCAGAACCCACCACCATAATACAATACAAACAAATATCCTAAATAAACTACTATACAACTATGCTACAATCCTTATTGAGGATGCATTCAACCTTCTGCAGTGCCCAGCAGTCCCTTTCTAACCCCACCTGGGCGCGGACGTACCCCCGCAAAAGGGGCAGGCAGCCAGCTCGGGCTGAGCCCTCTTCCGCCTGGCGCCGTGACTCGCGGATGGCCAACTTGGCCAGGCCCAGGAGCAACCCAACCAGGATATCTTCAGCCCTACCCTACGTAGCACGGTGGCGCAGCAGTAGAGTTGCTGCCTTACAGCACCAGAGACCCGGGTTCAATCCTGACCACGGGTGCTGTCTGTCCGGAGTTTGTACATTCTCCCCGTGGATTTTCTTCGGGTGCTCCGGTTTCCTCCCACGTTCCAACAACATGCAGGTTTGTAGGTTAATTGGCTTTGGTAAAAATTGTGGATTGTCCCTGGTCTGTAGGATAGTGCCAGTGCATGGGGATCGCTGGTCGGAGTGGACTAGGTGGACCGAAGGGTCTGTTTCCGTACTGTATCTCTAAACTAAACAAAACTCTAAACCCATGAGTCATATCTCTCTAAACCTTTCCTATCCATGTAATTTTTGGCTTATGTCATAGGTTACGGTAACATTTGCCAAGACTATGAGTAACCATTTTACTTGGAGGACATAGGAGATGTGACATCCCAAACCTAGCCTGGGTGCATTTTTATTGAAGACTTTTCTTCAAATATTCCTCTGTGTTCGCACCTTCTTTCACATTGAGCTTTCGCGAAACCGCTTTCAAAATTTTTCCTTACTGTAAGATTATTCCGTAAAGAATATTTTCTTAGCTCAATCCTTTTGATTTGGACACAAACAATTCCTTAAACCCTAAATGCAAAATATAAAAGCTAAAAAAAATCCTTTTCTGAAATAAAATGCAGAAATCTACCCTGGATACTTAAGTTCAAACCAATATCTTTTATGAATAGATGGTAGCAAGGACAAGCTACAAAATTATCTTATCTGCGGTGGGAATCAATCTAAAATATAATTTCAAATGCACTGCGTTATAATCAGAGCTATGTCAAAAATACAGTAAAGCTGAAAATTGCATTCATTTGTTTAGTTCTTCGTTGTTTTTGTTCTCTCAGCTAAATCAAGCCAGCTCCCTGACTTCCAAGTAGTATTAATGGCTCAAGTAGATCAGATCCAGCAGTATATCTTCGGTGAAAATAATATAACATTGTGCAAGTTAAGTATTTATCTGTGAACCGTGCTTGATTACATCAGCACCAATGTTATCAATCTCTCATACTCTGTATTTATGGGAACCAACATTCAACAAAACAAAAAATCATCTTGTTCTGAAGCAAAGAAAAACAGGAGATAAGTTTGTGCGTTCATTCAGAGATGCTGCTCGTTTCAGGTGTTCATCATTATTTTACGATGATTAAAAGGGAGAAGAAGGCAAATGCTCATGCAATGAACTTGCAACCTTTCCTGAAGAAAGCCCCAAGCAGCATCATGACAAACAGAAAACTCCATTTATTTACTTCTTTCCATGTTACTTAATGCCATTGAGTTACTCCAACACCTTGTGTCTTCTTTTGTAAACCAACATCCTGCAGTTTATGGTCAAATTGGGTAATTGTAATACCCTTGGTTTTCTCAATATCAATATTAGATTTATAATGTAAATACTGATCTAATAGCAAACGTTTGCTTGTGAAAGAATTCCAATTTTCCACTATGTTCGAGGTGTCGAATAGGTTCCCATGCACCATCAAAAGGCTTGCGTCTCATTTATAAACGTGGATGACCCAAGCAGCAGAAATGTCTCTATATTTTTTAATCTATCCTTGCATTTACCCGTAAGATATTGAATACATCAATCAAAACCTAAGCTTAACCTTGGAGGATATTTCCTCCACAGATATTGCCTGGCCCATTGAATTTCTCCACACTTTGTGTTTTGCGCAAGATTTCAGCATCTGCAGCATCTTCTGTCTTCGATTTACTTCTCCATTGCAAAATCTTCTCAAAGTATTTAAGAAGGAACTGCAGATGCTGGAAAATCGAAGGTAGACAAAAATGCTGGAGAAACTTAGCAGGTGCAGCAGCATCTATGGAGCGAAGGAAATAGGCAACGTTTCGGGTCAAAACCCTTCTTCAGTCTGATGTGAGGGTGGGGGCGGGCGGGAAGAAGAAAGGAAGAGATGGAGCCAGTGGGCTGAGGGAGAGCTGAGAAGGGGAGGGGAAAGTAGGGACTACCTGAAATTAGAGAAAGCAATGTTCATACTGCTGGGGGGCAAACTGCCCAAGCGAAATATGAGGTGCTGTTCCTCCAATTCTCAAAGTATGCTTACTTTGAAGAAGTTTTGAACTTGGCTTTTGTCTCACAGAGACAAACCTGCTTACCAAAGGTTAGCCCTGTAGGCACTTGTGTTTCATGAGACAGAAGAGCATACAGATGTTGGAATCTGGAGGAACAAGACTTGGATAGGAAAAGTTTACAGGGATATGGGCCCAACGCAGGCAGGTGGGACGAGTGTAGATGAGGCATCTTGGCGGGCATGGGCAAGTCGGGCCGAAGGGCCTGTTTCCGTGCTGTATGACACAATGACTCGAAGTTATTGTACTCTCTCCGAGGGGAGTCTTGTGAGACCCTCTCTCAGAGATCCCACTTTGTGATTCCTGGTGCTGTCCTGTTCTTCAAAGCCATCTCATCCACAGATGTTGCCTGACTGCCATGTTCCTGCAGCAACTCCAGTTTCCTCCCACATTCAAAAGACGTGCAGGTTTGTAGGTTAATAGGTTTCTGTAAATTGCCTCTTGTGTACGGTGTGAGAGTAAGATAATATAGACCTAGTGTACGGGTGATCGTTGGTCAGCATGGACTCAGTGGGCCGAAGGGCCTGTTTCCACGCTGTATCTCCAGACGAAGCTAAACCAAGAGACTTTTCTACGAGTTGGAATATGGCATTTAAATAAATGCAAATCTTACTTTGTATCAAAGGTTATCACTGATTATTTCTGATTATGAGTTTAGACTCTTACACAACACCTATTATGTTTGATGAATTCGTTGCTCTTCATTAATTTTATACATCTGATTCCATTTGTCTTGTTAGATGTTGAGAAAAAAAATGGAAGTGTTTAAGCTACGTAATAAATCTTTTAATTTGCATTTATTAAATGCACAAATACAAAAGCGCTGTAAACATTGAGTTTATCGAATTGGCATTCTGATCATCTCACCGTGCCAGCACTACTTACCAACAGTAGTCCTGTGAGCACTTGTGCTCCATGGAGGCTGAATAGACAGCAGATGCTGGAATCTGAAGCAATAAATGGTGGCACGGTGGCGCAGCGGTAGAGTTGCAGCCTTACAGTGCCAGAGTCCCGGGTTCAATACTAACTACAGGTGCTGTCTATACGCAGTTTGGACGTTCTCCCTGTGATGGCGTGGGTTTTCCCCGGGTGCTCCAGCTTCCTCCCACACTCCAAAGACGTACAGGTTTGCAGGTTAATAGGCTTCGGTAAAGATTGTAAATTGTCCCTAGTGTTTTGGATAGTGCTAGTGTACGGGATCGCTGGTCGGCGCGGAGTCAGTGGGCTGAAGGGCCTGTTTCCGTGCTGTATCTCTCAACGAAACAAAGTGCTGGAGGAACTCAGTGGGTCAGGCAGCATCCATGGAGGGGACCAGGCAGACTGCGTTTTGCGTCAGGTCCCTTCTTCAAATTGATGGAACAAAGTTGTAAAAGAGAGGTAGAGGTATGGTAGAGACTGGCAAGTGATAGGAAGGAACTTCAGATGCTGGTTTATACCGGAGATCGATACAAAACGCTGGAGTAACTCAGCGGGACAGGCATCATCTCTGGAGAAAAGGAATAGGTGGTTTTGGGTCGCAACCTTTTTTCAACAGTTTGAAGAATGTTTAGACTAGGAATATCGCCTATTCCTTTTCACCAGAGTTGCTGCCTAAACCACTGAGTTATTCCAGCAGGCAGAGAAGGGTTTCGGCCCGAAACGTCGCCTATTTCCTTCGCTCCATAGATGCTGCTGCACCCGCTGAGTTTCCCCAGCAATTTTGTGTACCTTCTGAGTTATTCCAGCATTTTTGTGTCTATCCAGGCAAGTGATAGGGGTTGGGAGGGGAGGGGTGGTGTGATTGACTGATGGGGAACGGTAGTAAAAAAGGCCAGAGGTGGGAAAGAGACAAAAGGGAGTCAGATGAGGAAAGAAGAGTCGGAGTGAAATGAGCATTTATCGTTCTGCTTGTCTGCATTGTTCTAAAAGAATCGGAACAGTCGCCTAAACCCCTCTTCCCTGGACTCAACTAGTTCAATCAGGATAAGCTGATTGAACTAGTTATACTCTGTTAACAGAATTCTAATGCAAGTTATTTAGAACATAGAGCGTAGAAGAGTACGGCACAAGAACGGGCCCTTCGGCCAACAATGTGTGTGCCGAACATGATCCCAAGTCTAACTCTTATCTGCCAGCATATAACTCATATTCCTCAATTCCCTGCATATTCCCTAATATGCTTCTCCAGAAGTCTCCTAAATGCCATGTTGGTGAGAGGACACTTGCCACTTCTCTTCACGTTGGCACTAAATCTTCGCATAAATCTCTGTGCCACATTTTCCACTTTGCCACTTTATATCCTGTTCCCCCCTCTTTCTATCGAATCATCAATGCTGAATGGTGTGATAATTTCTGCTTCGATAGACAACCCTAGAAATTAATTCCATAGCAGGGCAACTCCTGTGCAAAGAGGTTGCTTTTGTTCTGTGTTCCAACCTAATTTAATCTTGAAGAGAGCGGCAGAGTTAATGTCTCAGTTCAATGACTTCCAACTGAACTGATGAAAGATCAGTGTCCTGAAGCATTTACTTAATTTCCTCTCCAAAAAGCTGAGAATTTCAAGCATTTTCTAATTTTATTTTGGGCATCACTCATCTGCACAACTTTGCTACTCACTAATCTCCATCTCATGTCTCCTCCCTTGTTTGGATAGCTTGACCACTGGAGTTGTCTTATGGAACAGCTTTTTCCTTACAGCCATCAGGCTATTAAACACAACAACCTCCAATTAGCTCGGAACTACATAGACATGGGGGCATTGGCTTTGTCTTACAAGGTTAAATCCCGGGATGGCGGGACTGTCATATGCTGAGAGAATGGAGCAGCTGGGCTTTTACACTCTGGAGTTTAGAAGGATGAGAAGGGATCTCATTAAAACATATAAGATTGTTCAGGGTTTGGACACACTAGAGGCAGGAAACATGTTCCCGATGTTGGGGGAGTCCAGAACCAGGGGCCACAGTTTAACAATAAGGAGTAAGCCATTTAGAACGGAGACGAGGAAACACTTTTTCTCACAGAGAGTGGTGAATCTGTGGAATTCTCTGCCTCAGAGGGCGGTGGAGGCAGGTTCTCTGGATGCTTTCAAGAGAGAACTAGATAGGGCTCTTTAAAGATAGCGGAGTCAGGGGATATGGGGAGAAGGCAAGAACGGGGCACTGATTGTGGATGATCAGCCATGGTCACATTGAATGACGGTGCTGGCTCGAAGGGCCGAATGGCCTACTCCTGCACCTATTGTCTATTGTCTCGTTGCACTACTATTGTTTGTCTGTTTTGATGTGTATGTGTGCCTATTTACGCATATATATATATCCCACTCTCTCTCTCTCTCTCTCTCTCTCTCTCTCTCTCTCTATATATATATATAGAGAGAGAGAGAGAGAGAGGGATATATATATATGCGTAAATAGGCACACATACACGTACATACACATCAAATATATATATATATATATATATATATATATATACATATATATATATACTCACACAGAACTTTTTTTCTCATTTATTATATTGTTTACAGTGTACTATGTTTACATATTCTGTTGTGCTGCTGCAAGAATAATTTCATTGTTCTATCTGGGACATACGACAATAAAACACTCTTGACTCTTGAATGCTCTATTCTATCAATGCCACAATTTTAGCACATTTCCGATATTCCTCTATAATTGCCATTGTTTCATTGAATCCATCATTCCATATTGCTGAAAATCGTGGAGTTTTTAATTCTGTTGTTAACCCTCTAATTCTCAGTGGCCTCCCTTTAGTTTGAAATCCAATACACTACGGCGCTGCATTAAAGTGTTCAAATAGGCTTAATAATTTTCTTTAATGTTGTATCCTTCCTGATAAAAGCAGTTTTTATCAATTCAAGTGCTGCCTGTAATGTCTTTAGGCTTTAGAGATACAGCATGGAAATAGGCCTTTCGGCTCACCGTCCATGCCAACACCGATCACACCATACACGAACACTATCCTACATGCTACGGACAATTTTACTACTTACCAATGCCAATTAACGTACAAACCTGTATGTCTTTGGAGAGTGGGAAGAAACCGGAGCACTCAAAGAAAACCCACTCAGTCGCAGGGAGAACGTACAAACTCAGTACAGACAGCACCTGTAATCAGGATCGAACCCGGGTCTCTAGCGCTGTAAGGCAGCATCTCCACCACTGCGCCATCCTATGCACCATGTCCTATGCACATATAACTTCAATCCTTCCATTGGTATATCATCAAATTAAAATCCATACTTTTCTGCTTAATGAACATTTTACATTTTGTTTATTGACTGATGTTAATCTGCCACTCTTCAGCACCCCTGTTCTCATTTGGAAGATTAGTGAATGCATATGGTTTGAAAAGACTCACTTTAATATAGGGCCCCTCAGGACTTCAAGATGTCGTAAGAGGTTTAAAGGCAATTAAGCTACATTTCCTGATTGCACAAAACAAACTGAAAATGGTCATTATCAGTTTGTGCGGAGTAAATGTTCAAATTTGAATCGCTGAAATATACAGCACTATTTCATCTAATTTCTAGCCCATTAAACCTTGCTTAGGTCAAACTTGGAGTTATGCGGCTGGTTCTGGTCTGCATATTATGTAAATTATGAAGAAGCACAAGAGACATTGTGAGAAATACTTATAGCATAAGATCAGATCCAATGAAAATTGGAGGAAAAGCATCTCATATTTCGCTTGGGCAGTGGTATGAATATTGATTTCTCTACCTACAGGTAGCCCTAGCATTCCCTCTCTATCTATCCCTCCCCCACCCAAGTCGCACTAGCTCCTCGTTTTCACCCAACAAATAACTAACAATGGCCTGTTTCCTTTCTCTTCATTACTTTTTTTGCATATCTTTCATTCATTGTTCTTTATCTCTCTACATCATTGCCTATATCTCTCGTTTCCCTTAACCCTAACCAGTCTGAAGAAGGGTCACAGCCCAAAACAAATTCCTATTCTCCAGAGAAGCTGCCTGTCCCGCTGAGTTACTTAGGCTTTTTGTGTCTACCTTTGGTTTAAACCAGCATCTACAGTTCCTTCCAACACATCAGATCCATTAGGTTTGCTTACGAGGAAAGATTGAACAAGTCATGGCTATATAGAAAAAACGGAAGTATAATCTGATAGGATTCTTTATCATATATAAGAGTTTGATAAAATAGATCCTGGGGAAAAAAGAGATCTATCTACAAATGGAACAAGTTCTAAGATCCAAAAGTATACGGTCATTATTAATATGTTTGATAGGAATTCAGAAGAAACTTCTTTACCGGGGAAAGGTTGAATCGACAATCCTTAACTTAGAGGTGGATATGAGGTAAATGACAATGATGCATTTAATACACAAATGATGGAGGAAGGAAATGAATGATACATTAATGTGGTCAGATGATGAGAGGTAGTAGAAGGCTCAGTCATAGAACCATACAATGAGGAAACAGGCCCTTCAGCTCAACTTGCCCACACCGGCCAACAAGTCCCAGGTACACCAGTCCCACCTGCCTGCATTTGTCCCATATCCCTCTCATGTGAAGTTCAAGTCAAGTCAGTCAAGTCAAGTCAATTTTATTTCTATAGCACATTTAAAAACAACTCTCGTTGACCAAAGTGCTTTACATCAGTGCAGGTACTAACGTGCTACATACAGTGGTACACAGATCTAACACTACATACATAAATACATACACACAGCGCTCCCTCAGCGGACCTCAAGAACCGCTTGTGAGTAGAAATAGGTTTTAAGTCTAGACTTAAAGGAGTCGATGGAGGGGGCAGTTCTGATGAGAAGAGGGATGCTATTCCACAGTCTAGGTGCTGCAACCGTAAAAGCGCGATCGCCCCTGAGCTTAAACTGGACCGCGGGATAGTCAGTAGCTCCAAGTCGGCTGACCTGAGGGACCTGGAGGTAGAATGGTGGGTTAGCAGATTTTTGATATCGGTGGGGGCAAGCCCGTTAGTTCAAGTTCAAGTTCAAGTTAGTTTATTTTCATGTGTCCCTGTATAGGACAATGAAATTCTTGCTTTGCTTAAGCACACAGAAAATAGTAGGCATTTACTACAAAACAGATAAATGTGTCCAAAGCTCTCATGTGAAGTAGAGAGCATAAGGGCTTTGTATACATATAGGAGGAGTGTATTGACCCATTGACTTATTCTGTGCCATAATATTAGTTGTAATACATCAAATCTAAAGCCAGTGAAAATAAATTCATCGTGGTGCATCTGTTTGAAATCATGGGAATAATTTTGAACTTTCTCAGACTACCTATTTCATTCAAACACTTGCGACTTTCAACTCTGAAGCTCACAAATGTCAGAACTAACTTCATGGAAACTTTCCCATCAAAATTAAGCTGACTTAATAATAGCTCCAATTCGATTTTGATGACTTGCTTGAGCTGGCTTTGAAAACTATTTCCAATCACCTTACTTAAGACTCACAATGGAAAGATTTTACCCGCGGCCAACACCTATTTAACAAGAGGCTTGCTCCTCAAGGTACATTCAGCCACTAGGAATATGCAGGATGTTGGACTTCCTCCCACATGTTCATTATTCCAGTCGAAATGGCACATCTCAGAAAAGATTCAGGGATTGAATCTCATCTAAGTCGTATTTTATTACATTCGTGCTTGATTTGAAAGAGATAGATTACCTATATCTCAGAGACCTTTCACTGGTGTGATGATTCCTTCATTTAGTAGGTAGACTGCAGAGGAATCTCCATACTGCTCATGTATTACAGAATGGCCATTGTAGATGCCTGAGGCAGTGTCTATTTCACAGCTTTGACATGTCCTTTTGCCAGTTTCCTCTCGTTTTCTTTCTCTATTGGCCCTCATTAACCTATCGACTTGATGTCGTTATTTCGATAGAAAATCAGGCTTCTATGAACAACTCAGATGAAAAGTAATCTACGGTCTATCGAGATGAGTGACTCCACCCACGGCAAAATCCAAGGTCATTCTATGATACTTTCCTCATGTCTCACTACAGGGTGGGGGTGCAGAGATTTACTAGGAATCTGAGGGGTAACATTTTTACACAAAGTGTGGTGGGGTGTATGGAACGAGCTGCCAGAGGAGATAGTCGAGGCAGATACTATTACAACGTTTAAGAAACATGGATAGGACAGGTTTAAAGGATATGGGCTAAATGCAGGCAGGTGGGACTAGTGTAGATGGGACATGTTGGCCAGCATGGGCAAGTTGGGCCGAAGAGTTATTTTTCCACGCTGTATGACTCTATGACTATGACAGGCAACATTTTGCAAAGATTCAATTGAAGTCCACTCACAACATATGCAGGTAGGAACTGCAAGTGCTGGTTTACACCGAAGATGGACTCAAAATAATGGAGTAACTCAGTGAGACAGGTAGCATCTCTGCATTGAAGGATCCTATTCTCACTCTGACTAGCAAAGCCCAACATAAGCTGGAAGACCAGCATCTTCTGTCCAGGCATATTGCAGTCTTCTGATCTCAATGCCAAATTCAACAATTTCAGATTACTTGCATTCTCAGTTTGGACCTGTACAGGGCAAGTTCTGCTGTAGATCATCCCTCTGCAATGTGAAATCTAAATCATTTTTTTCTTTGAAATGAACATGTTGGAAATCTGAAATGAAAAACGGAAAATATTGGAAACATTCAGCAGATCAGACACCATCTGTGGAAAGAGAAACAGAGCAAATGTTTCCAATTGAAGGATCTTTAATAAGAACCATTAATTCACTTTCTCTCTATCAATGCTGCCTTACCAGGACCACCAGGGAGATGGCAGCACTGCCGGCAGTCTGTTCCTTTTTTCTTTCTTTTTGTTATTTTTAGTTTGTTAAAAGTTTTCTTTTAATGTTCTTCGGTTTGTTTTATGTGGGGGGGGGGGGGGGGGGGGGGGGGGGACAGGGGAGGGGATCGGGGAAACCTTTTTTCAAGTTCTTACCTTCCCGGAGATGTGATCAATTTTCGGATCACATTCTCCGGGCTCTGCGGCCTAATATCGATGGAGCTGGAAGCCTCCTCGGACGTCGTGAGCCCCGCCGCGGGGCGTGGACTTAACATCGGAGCGGATCCCTTGCCTGGGATAGCTCCCACCGCGACCACCGTGGACTTACCATCAAGGGCTCGGAGTCTCGGGTGAGGCTAGTTGGGAGCTCCAACGTCGCGGAAGGTTTGACCAGCCCCGACGCGAGGTTCGATCGTCCAGTGCGGGGGAGCTGACATCCCCCCCGATGCGTGAGCTGATCGCCTCGACGCGGAGGGCTCGAACGCCGCCAGCTACGGGAGTCAAGACCATCCCGTCAATGGAGGGCTTGAGGCCCACGACCGAGGAAGAACAAAAGCAAGGACTTGAACTTTATTTCGCCTTCCATCACAGTGAGGAATGTGTAGAAGTCACTGTGGTGGATGTTCATGTTAAAATGTGTTTTTGAGTGATCTGTTGCTTTTAATTGTATGACTGACCTGGCCAATGAAATTCCTCGTATGTTGCAAAACAATCTTGGCGAAAAAAGTGTGATTCTGATTCTGATTCTGATGAATATTTCCAGTCTTCTCTGAATAGATTGAATGATCTCCTGAGTTTTTTTCGACAGTTCTGACTTGCATTTCAAAGATGTTATATGTTTTTTGCACATTCTTCTTTATTATAGAAATGTTCTGTCTCATTTATGTATAATTTGTTTTTGTATGATTTGTTTCTGACTCCAAGTGACAATTTATAGAAACTAATTAACCTACAAGGTTATTTGTAATTGGCTTCAGCAAAAATTACAAATTGTTCCTCATGTGTGGTTTATTGCTAATGAACAGGGAATGCTGGTCGGCCTGATTCCGCGCCGTATCTCTCAAGTAAAATAAATTAAACTAAAAACCTGCACGTCTTTGGAATGTGGGAGCAAACTGGAGCACCCGGAGAAAACCCATGCGGTCGAAGGGAGAATGTACATACTCCGTACAGGCAGCATCCAAAGTCAGGATCTAACCCAGGGGTTTGGTGCTGTAAGGCAGCAACTGTACTGCTGTGCCACTGAGCCGGCCCTCAAGAGATATCCATTTTACCCCAGTTATCCCTCCCTCCTCTGCTCTGGAAGTTAAAACTATTATTTTTCTTTTCCCAGTTCAGAAGGACGACCTTTAACCTGTAACATTATCGATACTATATGATATGATACAATAAAACTTTATTCATCCCCGGAGGTAAATTGGTCTGCCGACAGTCACAGGGTACAACAAGGTACACAAGAAACCTGAAATGAACAGTGGAAATAAAAGGAAAAAGCCAAGCAACTATTGGCTGGTTGCCGTATGCACAGTGCCTTCATGGGAACAAATGAACCAACACACAAATGAACACAGATTTAACCCCTGGGCAGAGGATTTTAACTAGAGTGCCCCCCCCCCCTCCCTCACACCAGGTCCCCCTTTGTTCCCCCACCGTCCCTCGCAGTGGTCTCCCCACCCAGGGTCCCCATTGTCTTCCCCCCCCCACCCTGTGTCGGAAGGAATTGTAGATGCTGGTTTGAATCGAAGATAATCACAAAAAGCTGGAGCAACTCAGTGGGACAGGCAGCATCTCTGGAGAGAAGGAATGGGTGATGCTTTGGGTCGAGACCCTTCTTCAGACTCAGTTTCTATCTCCTCAGATACTGCCTGACTTACTGAGTGTCCCCCGAATTTCCGTCCCAATTTCAGATTTACAGCAGCAACAATTTTTTTAAATGTTTGTTTTTGTGTCCTCACCTTTTGTGATGACAAATCATGCATGTGAACCGGTCTTACTTGTGCGGAAGAATCCTTGGGTTATGGGGAAACATTTGAAGCAAATGTGTCATCGTGATGAGGTTTTAGTTTAGAGACAAGGCACGAAAACAGGCCCTTCGGCCCACCGAGTCCGCACCGACCAGCTATTCTACACATTAACACTATCCTACACTCTAGGGACAATTTTCACATACACCAAGCCAATTAACCTACACACCTGTACGTCTTTGGAGTGTGGGAGGAAACCGAAGATCTCGGAGAAAACCCACGCGGTCACGGGGAGAACGTACCAACTCCATAGAGACAACACCCGTAGTCGGGATCGAACCCGGGTGACCGGCGCTGCAAGGTCTGTAAGGCAGCAACTCTACCGCTGCGCCAGCATGGCTGCCACTTCTTCTGATGTGCATGCCGACCGTGAGCCCTTCAAGCTGTTCTGTGCTCGTGAAGCTCTGCCTTCAAAGAATGTGCAAAGAGGGAGTTGTAATTATTTCTATCAACCATATAATTTACACTCTCAGGAGCAGTGGAAGTAGCTGTTATTTTCTGATCTGTTATTCTACTCTAAGAACAGATTACAGGCATTTAGATGTAGCTTCACTGAACAAACACAATAACGACATATTGTATGCAACTTGTGACGTTCGTAGGTAAAGGGAAGAAGGTGTTGGATGCTGATTCAAACCGAGGATAGACACAAAAAGCTGGAGTGACTCAGCGAGTCAGACAGCATCTCTGGAGAAAAGGAATAGGTGACGTTTCGGGTCGAGACATTCAGGGAGAAGGATTGGCCATCTAACTCTTTCAATACTCTGGCTGTGAGTTCAGTCAAGTTGGTCATTGTCAAAGATACTTCTGCAAAGTTCTGTTATGTTTGATTACAAATGTAATATGCACAGCTCAATAGGAACAGGAAAATACCTTTAAGACTCAAGACCCTTTGTTCCTAGACATTCGAGTTGCCGAACTGAGCAACCAGTCACTATGTTCTCTACCAGATAGTCTCTCAAGAATGCTTGGCTGTTTAGTTAGACCCTAAAGCAACATCCTGGGCAATGCAATGTAGTTGCACTTTTGCTCATCAACTTCATTCAAAAGAAAGAAAAACCTGTGTATGAGCCCAAATGCCAGGTCACGTTAATGAATGGGTAAAGAGCTCACCCCACTGAGTAAGAAAGTTGAGGCACAAAGAACTGCAGGTGATGGTTTACAAAAAAAAGACACAAAGTTCTGGAGTAACTTAGCAGTACAGGCACTATCTCTCGAGAATGTGGATAGGTGACATTTTAGGTCTGAAGCAGGGTCATGGCCCGAAACATCACCCATGTGTGTTCTCCGGAGATGCTGTCTGACTGGTAGAGTTACTCCAGCACTTCAGCTAAGAAGGTTGTGAGTCCAAGGAATCACTCCTGAGAATTTCTTTATCAGCTATCCTGAAGGCGGAAGCTCCCGCTGTGTCCTGAACGAATATGTAAAGAATATATATCTCTTAGAGAGGATGCTATGATTGCCATGGGAACATGCCACAAGTTTAAATCTTGATATGTAATGCATAGAAAATTGACGACAGACTCGTGTATGTTTGGCTGTCATCGTCCCAGATCCTGTTGCCTCCGCCGGCATGACTGCCCAGATTCACGGAGCCGAAACATCCGCAGAGACGAGCAAATTACATTTCTTTCATTTGCACCTTGCCAGGCTTTAACTAATAAACGCAGTGGCATTTAATTTGCTTGCATGCGTTCCACTGTGAGTCAGAATCTCAGGGAAAAGCAGGCAACAAATCAATATTAGTTTGAAGGAGGAAAAGGGAGAAAAATACATATTGGGAAATATGCACTAGGCACGGGGAAGCAGGGATGGAAGTTTTTAATTAACTTGCAAATGACCCACAAAGACTCGCAGTCAGAAGGCTTCATTCTCATAAATTCACCCAGTATATCTGCAAAAGCCTTAATTACATCCCACAAACAGACATGGGCATAATGATGTGTGAGGCAGAGGACTGTTTCCTAAACCAAAGCCCTCTTTGTTTGCTTTCTATTTCACAAGCGGGAGCAATTGATTTTTGCCTATCAATAAATGCACCTTGATGCTGTTAATTCAAGTAGCAGATTCACAAATTGCTTTTACGGGAAAAAAAAATATTTGCAGTAATGTTCCACCATCGAAAATATTATTTTAAAAATGTACTTCTAACATTTCTCGATGCTGGGATTAAAACGAAAGTAATAAAGCATTCTGAGTAAACAAACAGTTGCATACGTACAACCCATAGCTCAGGAAAAAACAGCATCAGATTATATCGATGCAGAATACATTTTTAAAAATAACACTGCTTGATCAGCAGCCTGGTCACCATTTCATAAATCTTCCCCTCGCTCATTGCGGGAGTAGACTGTGCATCTATTTGCTGTTACGATCTGTAAAGACTCTTGACAATAAGCAGCGACTCGGATTTGATCCTGACCTCCACTGCTGTCTCTGTGTGGCTTTCACGTTCACCGTGTCCCCAAGTGTGTTTTACCTGGCTTGAGGCGTAGGGGCACCGTATGGGCCGGTCCCACTTAGAAGCGCGGAGGGGTATGGAGTTGTGCGGGGCTGGTCCCGATATCATGCAGGGCTCCGAAATTCTTGCAGTGAACTAAATCTTCGTGCGCCAACGGCCTGTCGCGGAACTGACGGCCAAAGTGGGACAGGCCCAAGACCCTGGTGCGACACAACGTCTCACCTTCAACAGCAGCAGAAGCAGGCAAACGATCGCCGAGCTCGGCCTGGGGCTCACGGCCGTTGCGGTCTGGATCCGCCTCCACTTCTACTCCCATAGTGGGACCAAGAAAATTGAAAGACATGAGATGATCCAAACCTCATTGGCATATATTTTCGGTCAGAGAGGCTATTTCAATAGAAGTTGTTATTCTCTCTGAAGAGACTCTGGAGAGGGTCCAGAGGAGGTTTACAAGAATGATTCCAGTAATGAGTGGGTTAGCATATGCTGAGCACTTGACTGCACTGGGCCTGTACTCACTGGAGTTTAGAAGGTTGAGGGGGGACCTCATTGAAACTAACAGCATAGATAGATGTGGAAAGGATGTTTCCACTGGTGGAAGAGTCTAGAACCATAAGTCATAGCTTCAGAATTAAAGGGTGCTCTTTTAGAAAGGAGGTGAGGAGGAACTTCTTTAGTCAGAAAGTAGTTAATTTGTGGAACTCATTGCCACAGAGGGCTGTGGAGGCCTCTAAGCCAGTGGATATTTTTAAGGCAGAGAAGGACATATTCTTGATTAGAATGGGGTGTCAAGGGTTATGGGGAGAGGGCAAGAAAATGGGATTGGGAGGCAGAGATCAGCCATGATTGAATGGCGGAGTAGACTCGATGGGCCGGATGGCCTAATTCTATTCCTATAACTTGTGAACTTGCAAACTTGTGAACGCTCTGTGTTCCTCTTGAAGTCATCTTCAGGCTGAGATAGCCCAGATTTCTCTGTTCTCCCACACCGCCCTGTTGGTTACGATTAGTATTTTGAAACTAGACTGGGCACTCTGCTGGCTTTTAATCTCATCCACATACAGGGAACATGGTGCAGTCTATTGAGAATGCACTGACAGTTCAATATGTCTCATTCTGTCATGGTTTAGCAACAAATTTCTTTATTCATTCACTTTTTTGTTTGGAATAATACGATTTAGAAAAAGCAAATGATTTTCAACAGACAATTGGAACATAGTGTGCAAAAAATAAATTGTATATTTGGCAACTAAGCAATGAAATGTGCAATGGTGTCAAATGATGAGGGAAGGACATGTTTGCAGTTATATTTCTATATATCTGATTCCATTCCATTAAGAATCACATACTGTAATATTGCCTTCTCCTTGATCTACATCTCTTCTGATCTCGTTTCCACACCTTCAGGGTCTCCCTCTCTCCTGACTCTCAGTCTGAAGAAGGGTCGCGACCCAAAACATCACCCATTCCTACTATCCAGAGATGCTGTCTTAAAAAGAAAAGATCGTCTCAATTAACAATAATCATGAAACTATTGGATTGTCCTAGCAACGAGTCGAATTCACCGATAACCACCAGGAGATGGGAATTTGCATCCTTACATGGGCTGAGATGTGACTCAATGCCCAGTGGTTTGCTTCATTTTCAATTACCGATTCAGTTCACAGACAGTGCAGGATGGGCCATAAATGCTAGCATTTCCAACAGACCCCACAAAGAGTAAATATATAGGTTTTGTTGGAAAGAACTGCAGATAGACACAAAATGCTGGAGTAACTCAACGAGACCGGCAGCATTTCTGGAAAGAAGGAATGGGTGACGTTTTGGGTCGAGACCCTTCTTCAGATGCTGGTTTAAACTGAAGATAGATACAAAAAGCTGCAGTAACCTAGCGGGTCAGGCAGCACATAGGTTATCCTCTTCTTCTGGTTATATGGATTTATTCTGTTTAACTTGACTTGATTTTGAAGTGTGTAGCATAGAGAAACAGAGGAATGGCATTCAGTTGGATTTAGGAGTTAATGGGTTAACATACTGAGCTTCTGTTGCTGGCACTAAGCTCTGTGGGAATTGGGGCTATATTCTACCTCAGATGCACACTCAGCAAATAACGTGATAACCTTGGGGACCTTATTAATCTGCACCCCCCCCCCCCTCCCCCCCAATCTGAGTGCCTATTTTAAGACATCTCTCTTGACGTGGCTATCAGCATTTACAATATTAAAACAAAATAAAACAAGACCAGGAGAAGAAATAGATTAAAAACAGAAGGATAAAGTTAATTAGAACATTTTGCGGAGACTTGAAAGCAAATATACTGCGCTTCTCCCTCTTGAAAAATCTTCATCCCTAAATCAACTCATTTATTTGGTCTTTTATTCTTCTGCTGGTCAAATCGTGCAGAGACAAAGCAGATCATTGTCCATTTCCGCAAGTCACTTCCTCTAAATGTCCAGTAACTAGATCCGAAGATCACCAGCTCCCAACACCTCAGGCGTCAGATAGCCAAGACCTTTCAGCAGAGGAGTGAAGGGCCTATCCCACTTGGGCGTTATTTGCGTGTCATTTACACGTCACGACGCACGACGCGCGCATCGTGAGACGTGGTTGCGTAGTCAGTGACACGCAGTTGCGCGCGGCGCCCCAGGATTTTGGGATTCACAAAATCTTCGCGCGCCACCTGCGTGACGCGCAAATGACGCCCAAGTGGGACATGCCCTTGAATCATAGCCAGAACACAGGCAAACCACACTGTTGTCACATTTGGCTGGTTTTTGCTAAGGCCTGATATTTTGCTCACAATCTCTCAGGAATGACCCCCCTTGGTAATATCTGCACATTTGTTTTATTTCTATCTACCCATTTCACGGTAAGACATAGGAGCAGGATTAAGCTATTCGGCCCATCGAGTCTGCTCAATTATGGCCTCTCTATAGGATTAACACATGCATTGAGACTTGGTTCAATGGATACATGTGCCCTTAATGTAGGAATAGAAGCTCAGTGCATATTCTTAACACAGGCTCTATTAATGTGGCAAGGGGCTTTGTGTATGCAATTAAAATGTGTATGGAACTCTATGCATCTGCATAAGATAAGCGCAGAACACTAAATGTGCTTGTAATCAGGGAAAATATTATAGGGCCTGTCCCACTTGGCCGTCATTTGCTCGTAATTTACGCGACATCATTTACGCGTCACGACGCACGACACGCGCATCGTGAAACGCACGTGATGTGCGCATGGTGCGTGGTGACATAGGCAGTGACATGCGGTCACGCACGGCCTCCCAGGATTTTGGGATGTACAAAATCTTTGCGCGCCATCCGCGTGACGGGCAAATGACGGCCAAGTGGGACAGACCCTTAAGACAGAACAATTCACATTTTAAAATCTGAAAGATCAGTTTTGCTGCAGTTACAGATGAAGCTGGTCTGATGATGACAGAAGATCATTTATTTCAGGAATCTCATCCTAATTCACACAGCCAGGCCCAATCTGCTTTATACTTATTTCCACTATTTATGGGTACCAAATCTGCAGGCTGTGGAACATATGGAGCACATTTAGCCCCAGGATCCTGTTTCACTATTGAGTAATGGCTGATCTAATCTGATCCGCTGCCATTTTGCCATGTCCCCTTGGCTGCAGAATGCTTTATCAATCTCAGGTTTAAAATTAACAATTGACCTAGCATTAAATGCCATTTACAGAGAGACTTGAAACTTCTGTCAACTTTTAAATGTCAAACTTTGTATATAATTTCCCACCTTAAAAGACTTCTGATATTTAGACTATAACTTTAACTCCTGGATTCTCCAATGAGTGAAAACCAATATGCTCCATCTAAGCTAAACCTACCAGCCTGCGTTTGGTCCATATCCCTCCAAATGTTTCCTATTCATGTACCTGTCCAAATGCTGTTTTGGTACCTGCCTCAATTCGTTCCAGACACCCACCATCTCTTTAATAACAGCATAAGATGTAATGCATAGAACCACTCACAGTACTCCTATGTCTTACTCAACTTTTTTACACAAGTACCCTAACTTTTGTCTCCTGATGTTCTGCTTTCTGAATTATAAATTCCAGTATTCCAATAGCATTTTACTTTGAATATTTAAAAAAAAACATTCAGATGCTGTGACTCTGAAAGTTAAAAAAAATGCTGGAAACACTCAGCAGGTCAGGCAGCATCTGCGGAAAGGATTTAACGTTTCAAGTCGAAGACACACCGATAGAATTGCCAAGATGAGATACAGATTATAATTTTAAATTGCAGGGAAAGTGGCAGGAGAAATGGAAAGAATAAAGGATATATTGGATTCAGAACTGGCTTACTGATAGAAGACAGAGGGTTGTGGCTTCTGGCCAATTTTCAGGCTGAAGGTTTGTGACCAGTCGAGTTCCGCAGGGACCTCTGCTGTTTGTGATATATACAGTATATAAATGGCTTGGACGTAAACGTAGATCGGTTGATTAGTAGGTTTGCAGATGACATTAAAATTGCTGGGATTATGGAATGGGAGGAAGCTTGCCAAGGTATACAGCGCAGACACAAAATGCTGGAGTAACTCAGCGGGACAGGCAGCATCTCTGGAGAGAAGGAATGGGTGACGTTTCGGGTCGAGACCCTGAAATAGCAGAGAAATTGCAGATGGAGTTTAATCCGAGCAAGTGTGAGGGTGTTGCACTTTGGGAGGTACACTGCAAAGGGAAAATATATAATTAACGGCGTGGCCTTTCACAGCATTGATGTGCAGAGGGATCTTGGAGTCCAAACCCATAACTCCCTGAAAGAGCTTCACAAGTAGACAGAGTGGTAAAGAAGGCATATGATATGCTTGCTTTCAAAGGTTGGGGCATACAGTAAGAATCAGGAAGTCATGATGCTGCTTTACAGGTCATTAATTAGACAGTGTATATGGTTTTGCATGCAATTCTGGTTTCCCCATGACAGGGAGGGTGTGGAAGCTTTGAAAAGGGCGCAGAGGTTTACCAGAATGGTGCCTGGATTAGTGGGTGTTAGCCACAGGCAGAGGCTGTATAGACTTGGATTGTGTTTTGAATGCCGGATGTGGCAGGGAGACCTGAAAGAAGTGTGTAAAATTATGAGAGGCATGGATGAGGTGGATAATCACAACCCTTCTCCCACAATGGGAAAAAACATATACGTCAGCCAAAGTTTAAATGAGATGTGCAGGGCAAGTTTTTAATGATTTTTTTTAATTAAACTTTTTTTTATAGAGGGTGTCTGGAATGCCCTGCCAGTTTTGGGATTGAGGCAGATGTGTTAGTGGTATTTAAGAGATCTTTGGAGAGATAGATGAAGCAAATGGAGGAAAATGGATCATGCACAGGTAGATGCAAGATGGTCTTGGCATCATGTTTGGCATAGAGATTGTGGGCCGAAGGATCTGTTCATGAACTGGACTGTTCTATGTTCTATGTGTTATTTGTTTTAAAGTGGTCAAGGTTAAATGGGTAAATGGAGATGATTATTCTCCTTTATCTGTGTCACTTGTTGCAAACAGCAGGACTGTGGGACATGCCCAGTGGGTCCAAGCTGAACTAAAACCAACAGACTTTTTAGATTGAAGGCAGACACAAAGTGCTGGAGTAACTCAGTGGGTCAGACAGCATCTCAGGAGAAAAGATATGGGTGTAGCGGCACCTAGTGGTTAGGCCACTCCTGCTATGCGAATCCTCGGCAACACTGGGAAGGAGTCACGAGATATATGGGGGTGTGCCCTAGTATAAGTCCTGACCATCCCTCTCTCGCTCTCTTGCTCTTCCACTTCCTCTCTCTTCATGAGAGTGTCCTGCCACCTCAGCAGGAGCTAAACCGGGCTCACGAGGCAACCGCCTCTCAACAATTACAACTATTATGTTAGAGTGTTAAACATCCATGTATTTCCAACCTACACTGCCTGAATAAAGAATCCATTGATTCACGACGTTTGAGCCTCTACATGGGTGATGTTTCGAGGCGGAATCCTTCTTCAGACTGAAAGTAGAGGGGGTGGTGGGGACTGGAGGTAGGAAAGGGCAAGGACAAATCTGGGCCGGCAACAGAGAGGTGGAGCCCACAATGTCCCATTGTTGGCTGGGGAAGAGGTGACAACGAGAGGAATACAGTGATGTGAACAGTGGAATCGGTAGGACGACTAAGGTGGGGGAGATGGAATGCAGGGGCTAAAGACTTATAACATTATTTTCTAGACCTGTCTGTGACATTTCTATGTTTTATGTACATGCCTGTTAGTGTAATTACTCCCACATCACTGGAAACCTCATTTAACATGAGCCGCTGAGGGCAGAAAGATTCAATTCGCAGTTGCTGTGAAATGAGCTTATTGAAACCAAGGAATGTCAGTAGCCTCTGGACAAAGCAGAGGGAAAGGAACCAGATTTTTGCATTCAACTTATTTTACAAATGACTGCTAGAAGGACATATCATGGTCAGGTGAAATTAAGAGTGGATCGTGCATTGTTGACCTGTAGAGTCATAGTCCTAGAATGGAAACAGGCCCTTCGGCCCATCCTGCCCACACCGGCCATATACACTAGTCCCACCTGCCAGCATTTGGTCCATATCCATCCAAACCTGTCCTATCCATGCACCTGTCTAATTGCTTCTTAAATGTTGGGATAGTCCCTGGCTCAATTACCTCATCTGGCAGCTTGTTTGTTGGTTTGTCAAGGAGGACTCTCTCTAACTTCTACAGGTGCACAGTCGAGAGCATGCTGACCGGTTGTATCGTGGCTTGGTTCGGCAACTTGAGCGCCCTGGAGAGGAAAAGATTACAAAAAGTAGAAAACACTGCCCAGTCCATCATCGGCTCTGACCTTCCTTCCATCGAGGGGATTTATCGCAGTTGCTGCCTCAAAAAGGCTGGCAGTATCATCAAAGACCCACACCATCCTGGCCACCCACTCATCTCCCTGCTACATTCAGGTAGAAGGTACAGGAGCCTGAAGACTGCAACAACCAGGTTCAGGAATAGCTACTTCCCCACAGCCATCAGGCTATTAAACCTGGCTCGGACAAAACTCTGATTATTAATAACCCATTATCTGTCATTTGCACTTTATCAGTTTATTTATTCATGTGTGTATATATTTATATTATGGTATATGGACACACTGATCTGTTTTGTAGTAAATGCCTACTATGTTCTGTGTGCTAAAGCAAAGCAAGAATGTCATTGTCGTATCAGGGACACATGACAATAAACTCACTTGAACTTGAATTTGAACTCCATACATCCACCATGCTTTGGTGAAACTGTTGGAATAGTTTCTCAGCCTCACTGGTGGGACTCATTTGGGTCAAATTCCCAAGGCTGGTAAGTCTCAACATGGTACCAATACACAGTGAGGGAGAGGTGGATGGAAGGATTAAATAGAAAATAAAACAGCAATAAGATTGCATTGCGAGAGTTATAAATTGGAATGGGGGTTTCAACCTTATTCATGCCTCTTGGCTACTGAGGGGCAGTCATACTTCTTTCAACTGAATTGTTAATGGAAAAGAGGCTCTCATATATCTGAAACTATAAATCAGCAAAGACAGTATCAATGCACTTGACTGATAGGCAAAGCATTTCTCAGATAACAGCAGCATCCCTACAGACCTTGCCACTGACTTGCATTAAGGGGACGTAAAACCATGCTGATAGAAGTCAGTACTAGTTTCTCTGTGTTATCTTTACTTGAGGTTGAGTAGAAATATGATATGCTTCATATGGTGTGGTCTTAATAATTTCACTGAATTATGAGATAACAACTTTTAAGCTTCTGCCAAGCAATTTATGGGCACCATTTTAATGTCACACAGTGTTGTCAACGTTTTGGCAAACAGAACGTGGCCTGTCGGAGTGTAGAAACAAAGAACTGCAGGTGCTAGATACAAAGTGCTGGAGTAACTCAGCAGGTCAAACAACATCTCTAGAGAAAGGGTCCTGACCTGAAACGTCACCCATCCTTTTTCTCCAGAGATGCTGCCGGACTCGTTGAGTTACTCCAGCACTTTGTGTCTGTCAGAATTGAAAGACCGGCTTTTTACAGTGTTACAGGTGAGGGTCAGAAACAAAGGCCAAAGGCTGTAGAAAAAGCATAGGTGACTGGTCACTTTTGTTGAGTTGCATGGCAGAGCTATAAAACTCAAAGTGTAAGGAGATGAGTGAAAGGCAATCTTAGCGAGATGTTCAATACACACAAGTAAATCGAAGAGGAAAATCTGAAGCCCCATTTTACATTTGACCATGACCATGACCACAGGACATTGGAACATAAATGATGTTAGTGACAAGTCTGCTCCTTAAGAGGGAAACTGAGAACGTTTAGGCCAGTGAACTGGACAGAATCAAAAAAATTATAATTGGGATTAGAGAGAATTAAAAATGCCTTCAGCGTTTGTGCTTGGTTGGAGAGGCAGCCTGCATTTTTAAATGGTAGGCAGTGCCTGGCAAAGCTGGTTGAAATTGTTGGACTTGATGAGAGGAGCAGACTTTATGGATGCTATTTATATGGATAGTCTAAAGACATTTGACAAAGAGGCTATTACCTGGAGTTGAAACTGGCAGATCTGAAGGAAAGTTATTGATCTGTTTAGTTTAGTTTAGTCTAGTTTACAGCATGGAAACAGGGTATTCAGTGCACCGTCCAAACTTACAAACCCGCACGTCTTTGTGATGTGGGAGGAAGCCGGAGCACCCGGAAGAAATCCATGCGGTCACAGGGAGAATGTGGAAGCCCCACACAGACAATACCCCACACGGTCAGTTCGAACCCGTGTCTCTGTCACTATGTGGCAGCAGCTCCACCAACTGCACCACTGTGCTAGTTTGCACCAGGAAGAAATGAATAGAAATACTGAGTAGGTATTCAAATCATCAGTATTTAGAAACAGACATAGAAACATAGAATATAGGTGCAGGAGTAGGCCATTAGGCCCTTCGATCCTGCACCGCCATTCGATATGATCATGGCTAATCATCCAACTCAGTATCCCATCCCTGCCTTCTCTCCATACCCCCTGATCCATTTAGCCACAAGGGCCACACCTAACTCCCTCTTAAATATAGCTAATGAATTGGCCTCAACTACCTTCTGTGGCAGAGAATTCCACAGATTCACCACTCTCTGTGTAAAAAATGATTTTCTCATCTCGGTCCTAAAAGACGTCCCTCTTATCCTTAAACTGTGACCCCTAGTTCTGGACTTCCCCAACATCGGGAATAATCTTCCTGCATCTAGCCTGTCCAACCCCTTAAGAATTTTGTAAGTTTCTATAAGATCCCCCCTCAATCTTCTAAATTCTAGCGTGTACAAGCCGAGTCTATGCAGTCTTTCTTCATATGAAAGTCCTGCCATCCCAGGAATCAGTCTGGTGAACCTTCTCTGTACTCCCTCTATGGCAAGAATGTCTTTCCTCAGATTAGGAGACCAAAACTGTACTCAATACTCCAGGTGTGGTCTCACCAAGACCCTGTACAACTGCAGAAGAACCTCCCTGCTCTTATACTCAAATCCTTTTGCTATGAAATTTGCCACTGTGTGCCAAGATCCACACTCACAAACACTCCTCAGTCTGTGGCATGAGTGCTTCAACAATGACTCCTTGTAAGGGCAGTGGTAAGGCTACCCAGAAGATTCTACCTTCCCATCCATGCGAGTGGATCTGGAGCCGACATAGTAGATGTGTGTGTCACACCAAGCGTGGTGACATGGAGATCATACAACATCTTTTGATCTATCTCAAGTCGGGGATGGTCCTTGCACTGTTGAAGGTCTGGTCAGTGCGAGAGTTGACGTGTGCTTGTCACGGAAAAGACATTGTGCGTTGATAGATGGATCCACAAGAAGAATGACTGGAGAAACCGAGCACAAGATCAGAATGATAAATGGACTCAAAAGGATAAATTGAGAGGCTTAATTATATAAACTATTATTGCATTCACTTGGGTATGGAGCAAATTATGGATATTATGGATGATTGAATGGGAAGATGGAGACAAAAGAGCTCCTTCAGCTGAAGAGTCTAGGAGACCCTAAAATGACCCAGAAGGGGCGCTAGAAGGTTGGAACCTTCTTTGACAAATGGTAATCAATGTAAGACTAATTTGAAATCTGATATTGGAGGAAGTTTCCAACCAAAGTACTCAAGCTTACAGAGGAAACGACAGATTTAGTTTTAGTTTAGAAATACAGTGCGGAGACAGGCCCTTCGGTCCACCGAGTCCATGCCAACCAGCGATCCCCACGCACTTACATTATCATACAAACACTAGGGACAATTTACAATTATACCAAGCCAGTTAACCTACACACCTGTACGTCTTTAGAGAGTGGGAGGAAACCAGAGACTTCGGAGGAAACCCACGCAGGTAACGGGGAGAGCGTACAAACTGTGTACAGAGAGCACCCGTAGTCGGGATCGAACCCGGGTCTCTGGCGCTGTAATGCCCCTGTCTGACTTAGGAAACCTGAACGGAAACCTCTGGAGACTTTGCGCCCCACCCAAGGTTTCCGTGCGGTTCCCGGAGGTTGCAGGTGGTTGCTGGAGGTTGCAGGTAGTGGAAGCAGGCAGGGAGACTGACAAAAACCTCCGGGAACCACACGGAAACCTTAGGTGGGGCGCAAAGTCTCCAGAGGTTTCCTAAGTGGGACAGGGGCATAAGGCAGCAACTCTACCGCTGCGCCACCATGCCAGCCTGCAGAAATTGGGTCATGGTTGACCATGATCTCATCAAATGGGGATCAATCTCATAGGGCCAGTTGAGCACTTGTGATCCTATTGTCCTCCATTTGTATGCTTCCTCTTCGACATGCATGAAGGAAAGAACAACGAAAGGGATAGGGTTTTGGGTAGGGCACCTACAGAAAACATCATGTCCTTTATGATTCCAATACGTAAATGGTCGTAGACTGAAAGTCACCAGCTCGAACCCTGTATTTCCCTGCTGTGTATTACTGGTGTCGACTCAGAGTGCTGAACACGGAATCTTGTCCCATAAAATAAAAAGGATGAGTCATTTTAATGTCTGTGGAAATTTGAACCTGCCTTAACTCACCAATGCTGTCACACAGTAAGTCACCAATGATCATCTCCATAAGTAACCTTATCTTGTCTTCTACTCTGAATCATTTCCTCTTACACACTAACTAAGATTTAAAAGAGTTTTTTTATGCCTAAACACACACTAAATGGATTAGGTTTTTATGTGTGTGTGTTTATTTTTACTTAGTGGCAGCCATCAATAATTCAAATTTACCACATGAATCATTAAAACACCATCAAACGAATTAACTAGTTGAGATCAATTACTGAATTGCAATGTCTCGACATATCTTGGTGCATTGAAACACAAAGAGATGCCCCACGCTGTATATAAGAGGACATTGAGGAAATGCTGGAGCAGTGTGGTATACGTATTTTAAAATTCTGTCAGGATATTTATCAAATCATAAAATGGTGGAACTCAGTTTTAGCTGCTATTTTCCAACAGTTCCCATTTTTTGTTAAGCATAATTCATCATAAGAATACTGAGAGAGACACAAACTGCTGGAGTAACTCAGTGGGACAGGCAGCAGCTCTGGAGAGAAGGAATGGGTGACGTTTCGACCCGAAATCTGAAGTCTGATGAAGGGTCTTGACCCAAAACTATCAATAACTTCTCTCCAGCTGCCTGTCCCGCTGAGTTACTCCAGCATTTTGTGTCTATCTTCGATTTAAACCGGCATCTGCAGTTCCTTCCTACACATAAGAATACTGAGTCTGTACGGAGTTTGTACTGTCTCCCCATGACCGTGTGGGTTTTCTCCGGGTGCTCCGGTTTTCTTCCATATTCCAAAACTGTGCAGGCTTGCAGGTTAATTGACTTCTGTAAATTGCACCGAGGGTGTCGGATAGAACTAGTGTATGGTTAATCGTTGGGCTAAGTGGGTTGAAGGGCCAGTATCTCGAAACCACACTAAATAGTTGTGGTCCATTCTGAAAGGGCCATTAAAGGGCAAATATAGAAATGCAAAGCAAACATTTTGTGTTGGTTTCAGTAGAAGTCTCAAAGATGAAATGCCACCCATTCAATAATCTTACTTTTAGTTTTGGAGATATAGCATGAAAACAGGCCCTTCGGCCCACCGAGTCTGTGCCGTCCAGGGATCCTCGCACATTAACACATCCTACACACACTAGGGACAATTTACATTCTTACCAAGCCAATTAACTCTCAACCCTGTTCGGCTTTGGAGTGTAGGAGGAAACCGGAACCCTCGGACAAAACCGGCGAGGTTAGGGGAGAAGGTAGATACTCCGTACAGATAGCAGCCATTGTTGGGATCGAACCCGGCTCTCTGGCGCTGTAAGGCAGCAACTCTACCGCTGCGTCACCGTGCAAGTATGAATATTTGCCGTTGTTGACCAAAACCCCTCTATCTTAAGGAAGGCATGCATCTACAGAAGACCGGACATTCTGCCTTATACGGGATTTTATATTATATTTGACACCACATCACTTTAAGTTCATTATCTTTAATTAGACGTTTCGTAGAGTAGAGTAGATTAGATCAGAGTAGATCAAGTTTATTTGAAACACAAAACTATCAATAACATTAGATAGACACAAAAAGCTGGAGTAACACAGCAGGACGGGCAGCATCTCTGGAGAGAAGGAATAGGTGATGTTTCGGGTCGAGACCCTTCTTCAGACATTAGCCTGAAGTATTATGTAATTGTACATAGAGGAAATGCCAGATTCGATTTCTGATAACAGTCCCCAAAATGTAAGTTATAGCATGCCAAAAAACAGTGTGCTCAAAGTGAGATGAGAAACAGAATTGGACAAATGGAAAGAGATGTAATGGAGCTGGAGAGATGATTTAAATTTGTATGGAGCTACAATTTATCAGCGCATATGTCTGTAGGGCAGCATTAGTAATAACCTAGTTGAAATTTGCCTCTAATATTTTATTCCTACTCTTGCAGAATGTACAAGAAGCTTGCCTATAACTTTGATAATCCTTGAAGTGATTAATGCTTCAAGAGAACATGCAAGAAATCAATAAAGTTCTCAGCATATCTAATGCAGTAATTTATATTTAGCATATCATTCAGTTCTGCCACACAATCAGTTATAACCTCAGCTCTGAACCATGACATCCAGGTTTGGAGGGAAGGTTTACATGTTTTATTGAGAATTAGAAGCAGGATATTATCAATTAATTCTTCAAATGACAATTTTGTTATTGCTAGGCAATTGATTTGAAACATCTAATGAGGATAATTATCGCCTGTTAATTTCATTCTTCAGTCAATTACTCATAAATCTTGGTGCATAGACTATGTTACCAATAGGTAATTATATAGTTTGAGCATTAGTGGCGTCTCATAACGTGCAGTGACAGATGTTTGAAGAGCCATCACGTAACAATAACTTAGTAAATGGTGATTATCACATTGCGAGCTGTGGGAGCTCGCTGTGCACAAATTGCTTCTATAGTTTTACATTGCAACTAGGATTATACTTCAAAGGTGGGGAATTGTTTTGGTGATGCAGGTGGAATCGGAAATAAGATGAAGCAGTGGCCTGCTAGTGGCTTAAACGATTACTAATGCTACCCCACAGACAAATGCTTCAATTTAGTTTAGTTTAGAGATACATCGCGGAAACAGGCCCTTTGGCCCACCGAGTCCGCATCGAGCAGCGATCCCCGCACATTAACACTATCCTACACACACCAATGACAATTTACATTTATATTGAGCCAATTAACGTACAAACCTGTACTTCTTTGGAGGGTGGGAGGAAACCGAAGATCTCGGAGAAAACCCACGCGGTCACGAGGAGAACGTAAAACTCCGTACAGGCAAACACCCGTAGTCAGGATCGAACCTAAGTCTCCGATGCTGCAAGGACGGTAAGGCAGCAACTCAAGACAGTTAAAATCTGAAGTACAGACTCCATTCTATAGAAGGAATGTGTATCAGATTATATAAGGTTGCTGAGCATTGCCATCCCCTCACCTGTATCCACCAATCACTTGGAGGTTTTGTCCCCTCCCCCACCTCTCTTCCAGCTTTCTCCCCTCAACTGCTATTAGTCTGAAGAAGGGTCCTGACTTGAAACATCACCGATCCATGTCCTCCGATGGTGCTGCCTGACCCGCCGAGTCAGTCCACCACTTTATGTCTTGAAACCATCAACTGTAGTTCTCTCTGTCTACATTCCTTCTTCTCCCCCTTCCCTTGGGCAGACAAGACAAATGTTTTAAAGCACATACCGTCTGATGCAAGGACAGTTTTTTCCTTGCTGTTTGCAGACATTTGACCAGACCTCTCATAAAATAAGGATATATTCCTGATTTTCCAATCTGCCTTGATGTGGTCTTTGCACTTTTTTATTTTAACTGCACTTTATATGTGGCTATACCATTATTATCTGCATGTTTGATTGAACTCATGTAAGGAAAATATACATGGAGAGCATGGAAAACAAAGTGTAAATGGATACAATAAACAGCAAAGATGTCAATAGACAAGAAGAGGGGGGAATTTCTTTAGTCAGAGGGTGGTGGATCTCTGGAACTCATTGTGGAGGTCAAGTCAATGGATTTTTTAAAAGAGGAGAGAAGGTATGGAAAGAAGGCAGGAGAATGGGGTTGAGAGGGAAAGATAGATCAGCCATGATCGAATGGCGGAGTAGACTTGATGGGACGAATGGCCTAATTCTGCTCCAATAACTTATCAACTTGTGAACAACACACAACCTGCAATAGAAATTAGATGGTGGTGTTACAAAGATACACGCGTTCTCTTGATCAACTGGCCCAAATGGGTTTATTATTGTTGCCTTGTTAACCATTGGCAAAAGAGAGTTAGAGAATGGTGTTTAATAGTAAGATTAAACGAGAACTTACCAGTTCGAAGTTTGATCATTATTTTATGAGGAGTACGTTGAGGGAATACGTGAAGAACCCCGCCAGGACGCATGCGTGTCATTCTTCAAAGCAGCGATGTGAAATCACAGATAACTGTAATGACTTAAACATAGTAAGATTAGAGAAAGAAATACCAGTTGAGTATATGATCATGGGTGGGAGCGGAGGGCACGTATTCCCTCAACGTACTCCTCATAAAATAATGATCAAACTTCGAACTGGTAAGTTCTCGTTTAATCTTACTATTTTACTTCGGAGTCACGTGAGTGACTACGTGAAGATTTCAAAGCTCTGTGATTTCATGCCGTGGAAACGAGTCCATGCATCACATCTGCCTTAATGACTGTAGGAGGAATTGTGTCAACATATTTTAGACATGAATCCGACATTGAAATCCATGAATTGATTAACACAAATTATAGCCCCTATTTATGGGGTAATTAAATTACAGAACTTAAATTTTTTCTGCAAATGTTCCAGGTTTAATGACTGGTTTATGATAAAATAGTTGGAATGTTTTTTCCCCTGACCATCCTGATGCCTTGAGGATTTGGTCCTTTGGTACATCCAACTGCATAGCTGCCGATGTAGCTGCAGCCCTGGTGGAATGAGATTTAAAATATTAGTATCCACCCCAGCCTGTGTTAGAACCTGTTTCAGCCATCTTGAGATGGTCTGGACCGACACTTTTTTGTGTGGTTGCTTATGGCTGACTAAAAGTGCCTTCTCATTGCCTCTGATGATTTTCGTTTTCTCCATATATAACGACAAATGTTTTACTATACAGAGACGATCATCTGTTAGGTAAGACCTAAATTCGATATTGAGGCCCGCTGATCCCTGTCTGTTCTAACATGAAACGTAATGTTTTCAAATGAAGAAGTCATGTTGTCCAGTCTTAATTTATGTAATGACTGTACCCTTTGTGCCGTGACCAATGCCATTAGCATGACTGTTTTTAATGTCAGTCTATGTAGGGACAGAGCTGTTGCTGGAGACCAATTCCTGAGCATCTTCAGGACAATACTCACATCCCATATTTGGGAGTTCCTGGTTCTTGGGGGATTGGTATTAAAAATTCCCCTCATAAGTTTTGTTACCAGTGGGTGAGTTCCAACAGAGTGACGCTCTGTTCCTTGCCATAGATAAGTCGATAAGGCACTTCTGGCGCAGTTGATGGCACTATAACTGAGCCCCTCACCATAATTGAGGCCTGCCAGGTATTCCAGAACAGACGGGATGTTCATATCTCTGTAGGTGATGCTGTTTTTGTTACAATACATCTCCCACTTCCTGATATAGACCAGATACTGTTTTTTGGTGGACTGTCTTTGGGCCGCCAAAATCATGTTCACTGTTCGGTCCGTCAGTCCCAGCTGTAGTAGAGGTATTTTTAAACTCTACAAATTAATAAATTCAAATAGTTATGGCATGGGTGGCTATCCCTTGTTACGGGATGAACCAACAAGTCTGGTCTATTCGGGATGGTGATACATGGTTCTAATACCATGTTCATTATCACTGGGAACCATGGTTGAGTAGGCCAATCGGGTACTACCAAAATAGCAGACGCAGAGCCCTGCTGTATTTTCCTTAATACCCGACTGATGAGGCAGAAAGGAGGGAATGCATAAATAAACAATTTCCCCCCAATGCAGCGAAAATGCATCTGTCGCCGCTGCCCCAGGGTCTGGTTCCCATGAAACATAATTTGATAACTGGTGATTAAGCCTGGATGCGAATAGATCGATATCTGGTGTTCCATATTGTGCTGTAATATCAGCAAATACTTTTTATTCAACATCCATTCGGTGTTTTCATTAAATTTGCGTGACCTGGTGTCTGCCACTAAATTTAGTTTACCTGGTAGGTAAGTAGCTGATATCCAAATATCTCTCTGGATACACCACTGCCAAATTGTATTAGCCAGATTGTCACATGATGTCGATTTGTTTCCACCCAAGTGGTTGATATATGCTACCACGGTGGTATTGTCAATCTGTAGTCTAACTTGCTGGTGATATGACCCAGTACAATAACTTTAGGCCATGGAATGCACCCAACATTTCCAGGTAGTTTATGCCCAGTGTTAGTAATAATGATGCCTCCTGAGCAGTCCATCTACCTCCACAGCTGGAGATGGAATTGGTGGCACCCCAACCAAGTGCACTGGCATCAGTTTGTAGCACCATAGAAGGGTTGCTGATAATGATTGGATTGAAACAAAGCCAAATGTTATCTATCCACCATTTTAGTTCCATTATAGCTTTGATTGGTAGTTCATTGGTCTGTCAAAATGACCAGCATTGATTTTGAGTGCTTGTATTTTTGCTCTCTGTAAATTTTGGTAATGTAAAGGTCCAAATTGCGTGGCTGGAAAAGCAGCCACCATTTTGCCAATTACTTTTGCTACCAATCTGATGGACGGTTACTGATGTAACCCCAATCTGATGGACGGTTATTGATGAACTCCAAATAGTCCATAGCAGTGGAAGGCGTTAATTTAGATTTAACTGGATGGATAATAAACCCCAGTTTTTCAAATAATTGTTTTGTGGCTGTTACAGTTTGTTTGGCCAATTCCAAAGTTTTGCCCACAATAAGTATGTCATCTAGATATGCCATGACCATGTGTTTTCGTTTCCGTAGAAACGCTAGGGCTGGTTTCAAAATTTTAGTGAACAGCCTGGGGGCTGATGTTAATCCATTTGGCAGCGCTCTATATTGACAAGCTGTCCCATCCAGTTGAATTTTAAGTAACATCTGTGGTGACCTCGTATAGGCACTGAATAGTAAGCATTTTTTAATCGATGCTAGCCATGAAGTAACGTTTGGAAATCAATTGTTTAGCAGTAACAAAGGTTTCCATTTTAAAATGAATATATTGTATAAATGTATTCAATTTGGTCAGATCTATGATGATGCGACAACCACCATCTTTTTTGATTTTGGTAAAGATATTGGACACGAATTCTAGCAGTTCGTGTTGGGATTTTTCAATTGCCCCTTTTGCGTAAGGCCGCTCCAGTTCAGCCTGCGCTTCTGATTTTTCTTTACCGGAAAGTACGAACATTCGGTTCGGTATATGTTGAACTGGAGGGCTGTACTTGTGTATAATTCTATTGTATATCCCTAAATACTGCTTAAATATAAGTATCGGTAGTTAACATACTCCATGCATCCAGAAAGGAGAGTAATCTCCCCCCCCCCAACCTCCATGCTTCCTGCAATTTGTAGGGAACCAGACCCACCTACCTCCATAGTTACCAGTGGCAGGTTTACTTCTTTTTGTAAATCCTTCGTTGATGTTGAGGCGTCGGTGTCTGGGTTTGTGGTTTGGTTGATGTTGGAGGTTTGCGTATCTTCCAAGAAGGCCGTCCTGGGCCATGGCCTAAGAAAGACTCATGTTTGGTGTACCGGACCTTCGAGCTTTCACCAGTCGGTCTTGTTCTACTGGTGGGTGCGTAAGGGTGCTGTCTATGGCCGTGTGTTGCAAAGCAGTGCCAGTGCATCCTGTTGGTCCTGCGACATGTCCTTCTCATCCACTGTGTGGGTGAAAGCTGTTATCCCCGGTGTTTAGGAGTTGCCATATACAATTATTTACTACAGGAAACATTCCGGGATATACAATTACCCGGTGTCAGGTGTCCTCCAGGTTTTGGCCAGTCTGGTCTGGCTGTATGAAGTTGGACACCATGTCCAGTAGATTTTCACGTTCCTGCACCCCCCTGCACATTTGATTTCTGTTCTGCAAACCCCTCTTCAGGATCAGCCCAAAACTGACCCCCAGTACTCCCCTCTGACGAGGGAGAAGCAGTGTGCAGCCCTACAAGAGGTGCTGCTGTGGGTTTTACATAGAGCCCACAGTGACTCGACTCCATCTCCCGGAGCCTGTCACGTTGGAGCAAATGCTCCACACACCGCTCCATCCGGCTCCAGCGCTCACGGTCGCTGGCCGCCCGCGGCTGCTCAAAGTCGGACTCCTCTGAGTCCACGACTTTGATGGTTTTTTGTCTTGCCTTACCGCCCGGCCGCGGAGTGTATCTGGCTGGTGCGGAGGCGACATCGGGCCTGGTTCCTGGTTTAAATTGTTGCTACGGGGGAACGTCGTTCCTCCCCGCCTCCTGCCGTTTTCGACTTGTCAAAGTCGACGGCCCCATCTGAATAGACTCCCGCCCGGCCGTGGTGTTCTGGCTGGCGCGGGACCAAAGGTCGGCACAGCTGATCCCTTACGGGGCTTGTGCCTTCAGCTGCTGCTGGCTTCCGCAACTTCGCGGTCCTCCCCAGCCAGCTTTACTCGCAGCACTTGTGGACACTATTTTGTCCAGCTTCCCCCCCTGTGTAAAAATAGCGCGGGGACAAAAACTACCGCAGAGTAAATCACTTACCTACAGGTCGCGGTTTCAAACTTACCGCTGCGGGGGAACGCTCCACCCCGCCTGTCGTTTCGCAAGCGTGAAAGCGATATGACACGCATGCGTCCTGGCGGGGTTCTTCACGTAGTCACTCACGTGACTCCGAAGTAAAATAGGCTGTTAAATAGGCACAAGGAAGTGCAAGGAATAGAGGGATATGGATGATGTGCAGGTCGATGAGATCAGTTTAAACTTGGCATCACGTTTGGCACAGGCATTGTGGGCTGAAGGGCCCATTCCTGTGCTGTACTTTTCAATGTTCCATGTGCGCATTCCAGCAGTCTCTTGTATCGAAACTTGGTCACTTTGGCCAAAGCAGAACTGAGATAGTGCCAGCCATCATTGCCACGAGAAGATCAACGCCAAAGTTCTCAAAAATATCACAATGCCATAGGTATAATGTAAAATGGCTAGTCGATGGATGGTGCAAACTCAATGGGCCGAAGGGCTCTTTCCATGCTACTGCATCTCACAATGACTTCCATTAAACAGCCATCTGAAATGTGCACATCCATTTCAATATTGTCTGAAGAAAGGTTTCGGCCCAAAACGTTGCCTATTTCCTTCGCTCCATAGATGCTGCCGCACCCGCTGAGTTTCTCCAGCACTTTTGTCTACATCCATTTCAATATTGACTGCTCTTCCTCATTTAGAATAGAATGCTGTTTATTGTCATTCAAACCTAGGTTTGAACGAAATATCATTTCTACACAATTTCGAGTCCACTCATTAGACTTCATCAGTTCTGCTGGTTTACAGGAGCCTACATTTCTGGCTGCTCAAGATGCTTTCACACTCAGTCCAACTGATAATGCTCCTGCCTCCACATTAATGCCATGCCTCACTGTAGCTTTATTGCTCGTCACCTTCTACACCCCCTTCTTGATTCCCTCCCAATCGCCCCAGGACCTTATCCTCCAGAGGCTGCCTCACGGGGCAAGCTGCCCAGGCTGATGGAGAGAGCGTGCCAAGGAGAAAGTAGAGCGGTCTCCAAGGATGGGGCAGCTTGCCACGATCATTAAAATGAAGCTTCAGGCTCAATCTTACTGTATCTCCCAGCATGGTAGTTGGGCAGTAGACTGCTATCAGTTATGCACATGAAAAATAAATCACAAAGAATTAACAACCTTACATTTTCATAAGAGGAGGGAGAAAATAAGAGGACAAAATAGCCAAATCAATCAACATCAAAATGATGCAGTTGAGCTTTATTCTAGAATGTGTCGTGCAGAGATATTGAGAGCAAGTGGACAAATGTAAACAAGACATAAATTTAATCAAATAGCAAGTATTTTTAAATTGTTTCCTTCGGCACTATTCTGATTAAATTATGCAACAGATGCACAGATGTCAATAACGTGTTTCTGCATGAACAAAATAAATCAAATTTGTGTTTCATTTTCCAATATAGCCATATTAATTAATTATTTTGTAAAATGAATTAGGTATTGGGGGAAAGAATTTTTTTTAGAAAATTACTTCAATACTATGAGCTGCGAAAGCCAATGAAGTAAATGCTTTCTTTACCAAGATTACACACTTTGTCACATTGACAATCCAGCTGAGGAAGTCAAACTGTGCATCATGTTCTGAGCCGTGACTTCCGATCAATAGCAAAACATCCCATCAAACCCTGCACCATTCTTATAGAAAAAATCCTCCATTTTAATAAAGCTCTTCTTAAAAGAAATACAGAAAGGTAAACGTGAGTGTGTGTGTGTGTGTGTGTGTGTGTGTGTGTGTGTGCACGTGTGTATGAGTGTGTGTATGTGTGTAACTCAGCGTGACAGGCAGCATCACTGGAGAGAAGGAATGGATGACGTTTCGGGTCGAGACCCTTCTTCAGACTGAGTCAGGGGAGAAGGAAATAGAGATATGGAAGGGTAAAAAGAGCATGTTCACCTTCCCTTCAAACAACAACAAACTACTGTACATTTCCTTGATCGTTGTCTGTTTTGATCTGTCCTTTCCACATCTTATATGCTCTTTGTATTCTTCCATATCTCTATCCCTTTCCCCTGACTATAAAATATGGAACATTAAAACTTCTAATCCAGAGCTGAGTATGATACGAATGAAGTGACTGCTAAAACTCAAATTGAACTAATGGGGGCTGCAGTAGATGCCACCCGGGACACAGGGCAGTCGGCAGAGGAGAGGGGCATTAGGTCGTGGGCCTGCAGCATGCCTGGGATCACGTGGTCTTACCTGGATTGCGCTTGCTCCGGTACTTCCAACACATGGACCGGACTAGATAGAATGGATGTGGAGAGGATGTATTCACTTGTGGCAGAGTCTAGGAACAGGGGTCATAGCCTCAGAATTAAAGGATATTCCTTTAGGAAAGAGGTGAAGGTGAATTGAGAGGGTGGTGAATCTGTGTAATTCATTGCCACAGACGGCAGTGGAGGCCAAGTCAACAGGTATTTTTAAGGCAGATACAGACAGATTCTTGATTGGTACGGGTGTCAGGGGCTATGGGGAGAAGGCAGGAGAATGGGGTTAAGAGGGAGAGATAGATCAGCCACGATTGAATGGCAGAGTAGACTTGATGGGCTGAATGGCCTAATTCTGCCCCAACCACTTATGACCTTATGAACTTTGGATTGATATTTTTTTCTCCTTGTAAAAGGCGCCTAAATATGGTGACTGTGCATTTGTGGTTTAGCTTAGTTTGGTTTAGAGATACAGCGCAGAAACAGGCCCTTCGGCCCACCGAGTCTGCACTGACCAGCAATCCCCGCACACTAACACTATCCTACACACACTAGGGAGAGGACAATTTACAATTATACCAGGCCAATTAACCTGCAAACCTGTACGTCTTTGGAGGGTGGGAGGAAACCGAAGATCTCGGAGAAAACCCACGTGGTCACGGGGAGAACATACAGACAAGCGCTCGTAGTCAGGATCGAACCTAAGTCTCTGACGCTGTAAGAACTGTAAGGCAGCAACTCTACCGCTGTTGTGCAAAATAATTTCACTGTGCTGTGCATACATGACAATAAAGACCAATTAAACCATTGAATGTGTCATTCACAACAATGAAACCTTTGGGTCTAAAGGGAAAAGTGTTACCCACTGAATCAAGATGGATCCTTCTGAAAGCACTATGGCACCCAATACAAGAGACTATTTGCATGCTAGTCACAGAAGCAGATCAACAAACTCACATTATAATCGCTCCACACTCTTCAATATCCACACCTACAGCAACACTTCTCACTTTAACCAGGATACCTTGTGCTAAACGTTATTCCCTTATCATGTATCTATACACTGTCAATGGCTCGATTGTAGTCATGTATTGTCTTTCTGTTGACTGGTTAGCACCCAACAAAAGCTTTTCACTGCACCTCGGTACACGTAACGTAACAATAAACTAAACTAAACCAAACTAAAACTAAATACCTCAGTGGATGGAGTGGTCTTGGAGGGGAGGATGCTGCTCAAACCTCAGAGCATCTTGGAGCGGGGGCAGCGGCAGCAGCCACACGGTATCGGAGCTGGGGCGGCGACAGCGGCGACCTGGCCTCGGAGCTGGGACAGCGGCGACCAGAACTCGGAGCTGGGGCACGTTCCGGCGGCAGCGGCCACTCGACCCGACCATGGGCCCAGTGGACGACAGCGGCGGCTGGGACAGTGGCAGTGGCCTCGGCGCAGAGATCGCTGGTTGGTTAAAATTGTTGGATAAATGTTTAGGGGCGCAAAAAAATTGTTAGATTAAAAAAAATTATAAAATGGCAAAAAAATGTACATTTTATTACAATAATTCAGGGGAAGGCTGCTAAAGAGGTGCAGCGTGCCTTTAAAACAATTTTTTTTGCCATTTTATAAAAAAAATTTATCCAACTATTTTTTTGCGCCCCTAAAAATTTAGCGCCCGGGGCAACCGCCCCTCTAGCCCCCCCCACGCTACGCCACTGCTTGCAGCTCACCCCCTCCATGACACATTGGACAACCTGAGGAGCACCTTCAGCAACAGACTGGTTCCACCAAGATGCAGCACAGAACGCCATAGGAGATCCTTCTTCCCTGTGGCTGTCAATCTGGACAACTCCTCCCCCTTCTGCCGTGGGGTAGTTTGACCCCCTCCCCAATCTTTGCACATCCCCAATCCTTTCCACTCATCACTTTAATTTCATGTTTCACGTATTTTGTGTTTTTATGACTGTTGACAGATCAATTTCCCTCCTGGGATAAATAAAGTTTGATCGGATCGTACCGGATCGTATCGGATTGTAATTAAAGGGGAAACATATTTCAGAATTCTGAGTATGTGCTTTGAATGTGAAGGTTTCTGCGCTGGGAGGAAGATTTTGCAAAATGATCTCTTTTGAGTCTCCGGAGATTATGCTAATTTATTTTCATGGGTAAATACCAGAGCAGGGGTGATATTTCACTTCTGATTACCATTCCACTGTAGCATATGTATGCATTCAAACAGATTCTGAGAAAACTCATAACAGTATAACAGTGATGAGCTTCGAGCAAGAATTAGACATGCCTGCAGTCTATAAAGTAAATCGCAAGAGGTGTCTAATTAAGGTACATGAAATATAAACTCTAAGAACTGAGTTTAACGTAGAATGATTCTTCAAAGTAACAGCAGAGGCTACCAGAGATGATACACACAAATATTCAAATATACATGATGAATAAAACAACTTGAAATTTAGAGAGCTACAAATGATTTAACTATTCAGCCCACTACTCCATCTCATTTCATGACCAAAACAGGTAGATCAACACCAGTACTATGTTTACATATCAGTTGTGCTGCTGCAAGTAAGAATTTCATTGTTCCGTTTCAGGACATATGACAATAAAACACTCTTGACTCTCCGCTCTTGCACGATTTCCCACTTTTTTTTTTACTTCTTCAAGTAATTATCCAGTTCTCTTTTGACTGCAATGTGGCATCTGTATTCTTAAACCTGTCAAACAATACAGGTGACTCAGCACTTCAACTACCCCTCCCATGCCAAATCTGACCTTTCTGTTCTGGGCCTCCTCCACGGCCAGAGTGAGGACCACCGTAACTTAGAGGAGCAGCACCTCATATTTCGCCTGGGCAGTTTGTACCCCAGCGGCATGAACATTGACTTCTCTAATTTCAGGTAGTCCTTACTGTCTCCTCCCCTTCTCAGCTCTCCCTCAGCCCACTGGCTCCTCCTCTTCCTTTCTTCTTCCCGCCCCCACCCTCACATCAGTCTGGAGAAGGGTTTCGACCCGAAACGTTGCCTATTTCCTTCGCTCCATAGATGTTGCTGCACCCGCTGAGTTTCTCCAGCATTTTTGTCCACCAAACAATATAGTCCATGTCCTAATCATTCTCTGGGTACGAAACGTCTCCGCATGTCTCATAGAGTCGTACCGTCATATAGCGTGAAAATAGGCACTTCAGCCCTACTTGCCCATGCTGACCAACATGCCCTGTCTCCACTAGTCTTAACTTCCTGCGTTTGGCCCAATAGAGTCTCTTATTACTTCCTGAATCATCTTCAACTAATGCTGTTTATTTATTGGCTGAATAACCTCAGCAATAATCCAGCATCTGCACATTTTGATTTTCAATAATAATTTTAGTCCATTGTCAATGAAGAAATTATCCTGAAGTGCAGACCATGTTATTATTTGCACAAAGGGTGATAAATGCTTTAAAAACATCGATATGTTTAACTAGGCAATAAGGGTGTTCATAATAATGCTGAATTCTATGGTGTAATGAGCTTTGCAGTGTTCTTATGCCTTCATTGTTTGAGATATGTCATTTGTGATCAGGGCTTATGATTTGTACCATTGAAATATCAAAATATAAAGCAATCTGTACAATTGACAAATTCTGCACCAGTCTTTACAATATGCAAATTCTGTTGTGTAAATAATCTTTCCGATGCTACGTGTGTGTTCCATTTAGTTTTGTTTAGTTTGGTTTAGAGATACAGCACGAAAGCAGGTCTTTTGCCCACTGAGACCGCACCGACCAGCGATCCCCGCACATTAACACTACCCTACACACACTATTATACATTATACATTTATACCAAGCCACTTAACCTTCATGTACATCATTGGAGTATGGGAGGAAACTGAAGAACTCAGAGAAAACCCAAGCAGGTCTCGGGGAGAACGTACAAACTCCACACAGACAGCACCCGTGGTCAGGAATGAACCGCATTTCTGGCTCTGTAAGCCAGTAGCTCTAAACGATACACTACTGTGCTGGCCTTGTAAGGATCACTGTGTGCAATTTCCATTAAACGTTGCATTCGAATGTAACCAATAATGCATATATCAGTAATATTCTATACTGTGAACAGACCTTTATTTGTAGCATGTATAGTAACAATCATTGATCTAACATACTGTATATGACTTTATCTTTAACGTACGGTATGTCCTTTGTCCATCACCTTTATATATATTCTGCTAGCTACAATAATATGCACTTTACCACAACGGTAGCAATGATCGTATCAGAATAGTTTTTAAAACTGAGAATTCCATTTCTAATAAGCAGTGTACATCAAATACCGAGCGTGAAAAGGTCAAATACATTGTTAGGTTCTGAGCCTTTCTCCCAGTTATTACTCCAAATGCTTGGCCTTCTCCAATATTAATTTTGTAATTAACTCCACACACTGAAGAACAATGATGTGAGCCTTTGAAATCGAATTAATACTTTTTGCTAGATGTTCCGCGCAAAGACAAGAAGAATCTTTCTGTTAAATATATTTTTGGTGCTAGAATCATCCCATGCCTCTTTCCTGCCCTCGGTAAACAATGGAGCTGAAATTTCATTGAGGTTTAAATTATGTAGTTTATTTATTTTATGAAAAATGTTCAAATAAATAACAAATAGTGATCTAATACATCTTTAAAACTTCCATCTTATCAACTGGCTTGACAGGAAAAACAATAAGAAGTGTTGCAATCTAATACCAATCTTTTTTTGTTTTTGTTTATAGAATACTACTTCATGCATGCATTGTTTTTTTTCTATTATCTGTTCACTGTAAAATTGGATTACGTTCTACAGACTGTCAGAGGTAAATACATATGCAGTCTCATATAATGGCAAAAACAGTAGCCAAGAATAACAGTCTGAAGAAGAGTTTCGACCCGAAACGTTGTCTATTTCCTTCGCTCCATAGATGCTGCCTCACCCGCTGAGTTTCTCCAGCATTTTTGTCTACCTTCGATTTTCCAGCATCTGCAGTTCTTTCTAAACAAACGCCAAGACTTATTGATTTTGTTTACTTGTCAATCAATTAGAAAATTGTTAAAAGTACCAGTAGCCACATAATTCATGATGTCTGAAGAAGGGTTTCGGCCCGAAACGTCGCCTATTTCCTTCGCTCCATAGATGCTGCTGCACCCGCTGAGTTCCTCCAGCAATTTTGTGTACCCTCATGATATCTCTACCTGGCCCAAAATAACTTGATTGATTCGTAGACCAAGGCGAGAGGGGAAATATTTAGTAGGAAACTGAGCGGCAACTCTTTCACACAGAGGCTGGTGGGTACATTGAACAAGATGCCAGAGGAGGTAGTTGAGGCAGGTACTAATCATAATCATAGTCATACTTTATTAGCCAAGTATGTTTTGCAACAAACGAGGAATTTGATTTGCCATACAATCATACCAATACCAATAAAAGGCAACAGACACACAAAATACATTTTAGCATAAACATCCACCACAGTGACACCTCCGCATTCCTCACTGTGATGGAAGGCAAAAAAAAGTTAATTCCCTCCCTTCATGTGTGTAGAGAAACTGCAGATGTTGGTTTACACACAAAATGCTGGAGTAACTCAGCGGGAGAGGCAGCATCTCTGGAAAGAAGGAATGGGTGACGTTTTGGATCAAGACCCTTCTTCAGACTCAGAGGAGAAGAAACTTGAGATATGGAAGGATACAAAGAGCATCCCCTCAGCCACCAACGAGGGCTGAACCATTGTACATTTCCTTGAACATTGTCTGCTTTGATTTGTCCTTTTCACACCTCACATGCTCTTTGTACCCTTCCATATATCTATCCCTTTCCCCTGACTCTCAGTCTGAAGAAGGGTCTCAATCCAAAATGTCACCCATTCCCTTCCTCCAGAGATATTGCCTGCCCCACTGAGTTACTCCAATATTTTGTGTCTATATTCAGTCGTGAAGACGCTCTATTTATCATTGTTAGGTTCTCAGCCTTTCTTTCAGTTATTACTCCAAATGCTTGCCCTTCTCCAATGTTAATCGTGTAGTTAACTCATTGAAGAACAATGCCTTGTTGTTTGATCTTCCTGTGCACACTTCAAAATCCAACTTTGGAATATTATTATGCTTCTGTGCATGGGATCCTGCTCTTCACAAACTGTCTTTTAGTTTAGTTTAGTTTAGTTTAGAGATACAGCCCAGAATATGGCCCTTCAGCCCGCACATTACCACTACCCTGCACATACTAGGAACAATTTACAATTTATACTAATTAGCCTACAGGCCTGTACGTCTTTGGAGTAGGAGGAAACCGAAGATCCTGGAGAAAACCCACGCAGATCACGGGGGGAATGGATAAACTCCATATTGACAGCACCCAGAGCCAGGATTGAACCTGGGACCCAGGGCTCTGGCACTGTAAGGCAGCAATTCTACCACTGCACCACCGTGCAGCCCTGTCTGCTGTGATTTCTGCACTGCAACAGTACGTTTGATCAGCATATCATCACCCCTAATGCGTGTTGGGATATCTGAAAGTCATAACAGGTATGATGCAAATGCATGTCCGACAAGCTTCTGGCAGCAACTGGATCCCCAGCCTTTTTATAATTGCTAATGAATGCAAAGGGATGGGCATGAGACCAAAAGCTGACAGAACAAACTCATTCCATTTGTCATGCAGACATTGTGAATCTTTTAATCATGATTTATGACGGCAACAAAAAAGAGTTAACACTATGCAATATTCAGCAAGTTGGTCAGCAGTCTAACGTAGATTTTTATTTGTGCTATAGCCACCCACATCAACAAATCCATAGGACAATCAGATCAAAAGGACAAGGATCGTACAACACCCGGCCGCAATAAGATTAGCAAAAGCCATCAATGCTTCTCACACAGCTCTCCTCGTCATCTTGTGCTTCCAAATTTATGCAGACTTATTGGCAAAAGAGAGGAGAAAAAATTGCATTTTCTAGATGCAAATACTTTCCCTGTCTTGCCGATGTGAAATTACAGTGGTTATTAAGGGTGGCAGGATGTGCTAAATATCAATATCTCAGATATACTTGCACATTAGGTGACACAGTATAATATTGACAGTCCTTTATTATCAACTGTCACTTTGCATTAGGATCAGGGCATGAAGTGGAAACGGAATCTGGCGAAACAAGTCGGGGCTGATTACACATCCTGGATTAAAAGTACAGGTTATGATCTGTTCTCGTTTATACAAATGTCGGTGTACCACATGCTCGGTGCAAATTAAACTGCATCCAACCATTTACCTCATCAGCACTGAGTCTACTGATGTGAACATTGACATTGCCAAAGCCCTCCAATGTTTTCTATTTCTTTTTGTAGTTCCATCATTTTCTCTCATTTCTCGGAGACTTGCCCACTCCCTCTTCAGGGATCGCACTTTGCCTCATTCTTTCTTTCTCTATACATTCGCTTTGTAAATGGGCTTCATTAACAAGGTCAGTATTCTATGGCCAACTCTTACTCATAGTTAAAGTCATATAGTGTGGAAACAGACCCAACAGACTTGCCCACAATGACCAACATGTCCCATCTACGCTAGTTCCACCTGCCTGCGTTTGGCCCATATCCCTCTAAACCAGACCTATCCATGTACCTGTCTTAATGTTTCTTAAATGTTGCTATAGTACCTGCCTCAGCCACATCCTCCGGCAGCTTGTTCCATACATCCTACACCGTTTGGGTGAAAATGTTACCCCTCAGGTTCCTATTGACCTCCCCCCCCTCCCCCCCCCCTCCCCCCCCCCCCCCCCCTCCCCCCCCCCCCCCCCCCCACACCTTAAACCTCACAAGAACCTTCTGAACGTTGTAGTCGGCAGGGCAGTACTCTGCATATCGCCAACTTGGACAATTTTACTTTTTTTATCAAGCCAATTAATCAAGCCAATTAAACTACAAACCCGGACGTCTTTGGAGTGTGGGAGGAAACCGAAGATCTCGGAGAAAACCCACGCAGATCACGGGGATAACGTACAAACTCCATACAGACAGCACCCGTAGTCGGGATCGAACCCGGGTCTCTGGCATTGCATTTTGCTGTAAGGCAGCAACTCTACCGCTGTGCTACCGTGAAGAATGAAGTAAGTTACTTCTTTGAAAATTGCTGAGTCATTTCTGTGTTATGAACATAGAACATAGAACATAGAACATAGAACATAGAACAGCACAGACCACAATGTTTGTGCTGAGCATGATGCCAAGTTAAACTGATCTTGTCTGGCAGTTTCACAAGTCAGTCTCAGCTCAATAATTCAACAATGGTAAGATTTCAAAATCAGGGTGGTGTGAGACTTGAACTGGAATCTCCACCTCCTCCATGCCACTTAAAAATGAGTTATAATTTAAATCCTATAAACTAAATTATGAACTAGAAGGAAGAAAGCTTTTCACTTCTGCTCTTTCCTTCTTACCGTGAATAGAAACTGGTTATTCAATCTGCAGAGAATCCTCTTCAGTGGCTCCTTGAACATTGAATGACCCTTGGTTGTTATTGCAGAGGAACCAGTTGACTTTCAGGAAACACAGCAGGTTAAAGAAATCTTTGCCTCAGCAGAATCGTACTTTGTAAGTCAAATACTACAATGCCCTTCACTTATAAAAGTGCACATCCATTGTTTCACCATGATCGTTGACAAGGGAGATCATTATAAGGTCAGTACTAATATGTCTTCTTTGATCCTGACCAGACATAGCCCATGGCGCTTGAGTGAGACAATAAATATTGAAGTGTTAGTGAGCATTGGGCCATCTGCACCTCAATTTAATACAATCTTGTTGGAAATGTAGGACCAAAGTAAGTGGGGGAAACTATTTACACCCTTTATCATGTTATGCCATTTGCTATCATGGCTTTTCTTTGGTGTAACTTGATCTAATCATCAGTTCCCATGTTTAAGAAAGAACTGCAGATGCTGGAAAAATCGAAGGTAGCCAAAAATGCTGGAGAAACTTGAAACTGCAATGCAAAATTGGAGATGAAATTACAATGCCATGCGTTGTTTGCCTGCCCTCCCTGTGCTTGGAACTGCAATGCAAAATTGGAAATGAAATGACAATGCCATGAGTTGTTTGGCCTGCCCTGCCTGTGCTTGAAACTGCAATGCAAAATTGGAAATGAAATGACAATGCCATGAGTTGTTTGGCCTGCCCTGCCTGTGCTTGAAACTTGCAATGCATAATTGGAAATGAAATGACCATGCCATGAGTTGTTTGGCCTGCTCTTGAAATGGATTGACTTGTCTTGACTTGAAGAGGATTGACTTGACTTGACTTGAAGTGGATTGACTTGACCTGACGTGAAGTGGATTGACTTGACTTGAAATGGATTGAAATGGATTGTTGGCCCTGCACTCACTGTGCTTGACTTGACTTGCCCCACAACACCCATGCTAGCGCTCCAGAAAGCGCCCTCCCCACTGGCCACCAATATTGGAATTAGTGGAAAAGTGGAATATTGTGTTGGGGGACCAGCCCTCCCGTGTGAACCTGGGAGGTCCCACTTTGTCAAGTATAACAATAAAACAGTCTTGGCTCTATTAAGCAGCAGCTCTTTCGCTGTGCCACCGTGCCGCCCTTTATAATATATATTTGACAGGTAGGATAGAAGACCACATTCGGAACATACTTGAAGTAAAAGTAGGGATTGGAAGTGCATCAAGTTTTGATGATTACAGCACACTCAGCAAAGGTTTCCTCAAAGTTTCATTAAACTGAATTAGCGAGTGCTGTTACTTGCGGATAGTTTTCTATTGCGGAGTCAACCCGGAGTATTATTGATCATCTGTATTAGGGTGAGTAATGATGTGTGATATTAATGTATGAACTGGTCAGCAATGGGTTTACTGAAGTGAAGCAATATCCTTTGTTGGACAAACGGTTTTACTGTACAATGCAAAAACAAATACAGTCTCGCATATTAAAATAAATCAACAGAATAAAATAAGTATTAATATATATCAGTTCCTGCAGCCAATATAATAACACACTACACTGGCAATTAATCATTAATCAATTAATCAAAAAAGGTTAAAAAAATAACAGAAAGGTGTAAAAGTCTAGATCAATTAAAGTAACTTTTTTTTGTGTTGAACTGGATATTACATACAGTCTGAGGAAAAGTCCCAACCCGAAACATCGCCTATCCATGATCTCCAGAGATGCTGCCTGACCTAAGTTACTCCAGCACTGTGAGTCTTGCATCGGCCAAATTTGCTAAAGCCAAGATTAGCCATTGAACTCTGAAAGCCGGTAGCAAGTGCCCACAAGGGAAGATGCACAGATGGCTGCAATCTTCCTATTGTTGGCTGCTGAGCATTGTTATCCTTTAAACGTTGTCCTTTAAACTTGCCTCACCTATGTCCAGCAGCTTGTTCCATATACCCCCCCCCCCCCCCCCACCCCCACCTTAAACCTGTTACTAGATTTATAAAGTGATCAGATGTGTGCTTGAAGAACAGCACGTTATGACGGGCCAAATGGCCTCCTTCTCGGTTGTGCACATTTATGATTCTACAACACCACAGTTTGGAAGTTATCATTCATGTGTTAAACTATACAATGCCAGAGGAAACAAAACAAACACCATATTATTCAGTCGTGAAACTGACTGCTGTACTGACTTTACCTAATAACCATATCCTCAAAACGTCATTAGATAGCAGTCACACAGTGGCACAGTGGTAGTGCAGCTGCCTTATAGCACCAGAGACCCAGGTTCGAATCTGTCCGTCTGGTATTTTCTGTGCGGAGTTTGTGCATTCTCCCTTTGACCGTGTGGGATTTCTCCGGTTTCCTTCCACATTCCAAAGTCACTGCAGGTTAGCCTGAAGAAGGGTCTAGACCCAGAATGTCACCTATTCATGTTCCCCAGAGATGCTGCCTGACCCACTGAGTTACTCCGGCACTTTTTGTCCCTTTGTATGTTAACCAGCATGTGTTGTTCTTTAATTATAGGTTAATTGGCTTCTATAAATTGTCCCGAGTGTGCCGGATGTGAAAGTGAGATAACATGGAACTGGTGTAAGTGTGACCATTGGTCAGCGTGGACCCATTCGGCCTGGTTCCACGCTGTATCTCAAAACCAAAATCTTGGCTGAGTTATCTTTTAGTTTGCACTCCGTGGTTTACTAGGTATTTGCAATATGGTTGCACAACAGATATTGACTCCACTTCAACAGAATTTCTTTGGCTATAAAGCCTTTTAGGATGTCTTGGTAGCAATGTGAAAGTAACTATTTTCATGCGAGTCTTTTTTTATCCTCCTTGACTGCAAGCTTACTCAGCACAAATTTCTCCACAATAGATATTGTTCACAGTAAGAAGTGCTTTGACATTGTGGAACCAGAAATTGCCATTGAGGGGAAAATCAACAAGGGAGATAAATATATGTCGGGAGTGATCTGTTACTAAACCCCTGCTATTCATATATTGTGAGGTGCACTGCAAAGTTAGCTGCAGTGTGTTACATTGTTAGAAGTTTGCAGATGCATGAATAATTCAAGGAAAGAT